>NC_090649.1:213562472-213862472 GCF_040937935.1 Hyperolius riggenbachi | reverse complement strand
TTAAGTTTACAAAATGAGCCCGTGACGAATAACGTTTATGAAGATAATAAATCACTATTTCTAAAACATTTCTAACACATTATTATCCACCCCAAAAAATAATTTACATTTTTTTTCTTTACATTCTTTATTTATTCATGTCTGTAAAACATTATTATCCATAGGGGGTTTTAGGTTTAGGCACCAACAGGGGGGTCTTAGGTTTAGGCACCTACAGGGGGGTCTTAGGTTTAGGCACTAACAGGGGGGTCTTAGGGTTAGGCACCTACAGGGGGGTCTTAGGGTTAGGCACCTACAGGGGGGTCTTAGGTTTAGGCACTAACAGGGGGGTCTTAGGTTTAGGCACTAACAGGGGGGTCTTAGGGTTAGGCACCAACAGGGGGGTCTTAGGGTTAGGCACCAACAGGGGGGTCTTAGGGTTAGGCACCAACAGGGGGGTCTTAGGTTTAGGCACCAACAGGGGGTCTAGGGGTTAGGGATAGGTACAGGGAGGGTTTTTAATAAACGAAAATATAAGTTTCACTTTACAAACAGGGAAGATTAACGTTTTAAGAATTGCCGATCTCATACACATTATTTAGTGATTTATACATTTTTAAATCACTATTTATAAACGAAATTCTACACAATAATTTCTATAAACGATATTTCCATTTATCGTTTATACCACGCGCCCTTTTTTCCCGACGCCCTTTTCGTACGTACGCTTTTGTTTCTACCTCTCCTCATGGTGTAAGTGGGCACAGAAATTGCTGTGTAGTGCATAAACCAAACATGACTCACATTAACATCACACACTGGCGATAATGACCTGTGAACTTTTTGGCAATAAACAAATTTGTTAAACTATTACTTTATATTATTGTCATGAATAAACTGCCAGATTTGTGTGTTACTAAATACTTCAAAGTTAATACTGAAGCTTCCTTGTTGTGGTGTGAAAGTTTAAAGAGGCACTGTAGTGACGACAAATAGAATGCAATAAATTATTCAGGATATCCACTTTAACAGTAATGTTCCTTGTTTCAGTATCACAAAAACGTCCTACTGTATATCTACAGTATATATTGCTGTACATTGTATGTAGCCCCATCCTCTGAGTGAGGTTTAGCCTAGGCTGTTTAGTTATGCAGATTTTCCCCCCAGAGCATTCTGGGAGACCAGGTATTATTTGTACTGGTTTCAGAACTCTCAGTACACAAACATTCCACAGAGCTGCACCTGACAAAAGTAAAGATGTAACCCCCTGTGATGAATTTCAGAATGTAAATCAGGGTGAGGAAAGATGTTACATCGGGCAAATAATGACTGCATAATCTATAAAAAAAATGTATTAATTACGTTATTTTCCCTATAGGTACACTTTAATGAAGGGTCCAATTAAAAGACACAGGTACTTGGGGCTGATGCGCTAAACTTTTTAATGTACATAACTTCTTTTTTTAGCTAATGTTTTAATGTCTCATTTTTGGTTTCATTTTAATTTCTTGTTCACTAACAATAAAAAGGCATGAGAAAAGTGTTGTGTTAATTAGTGCCGAGCTATGTGCAGAAATTAACACACTTGCAAGAACTGTGCATGTGTCAACTCAATTAAAATTAAAAAAGTGATTCATGAAAGCTTTCTCTGTCTTGTATGACTGGCTTGAGGATCATTATAAAACCCGGTACACCCGCTAGATGTCACTCTGCTGAGATGGACGTTCAGGACCAACTCTCAAAGACTCTAGTGTGTGTACAGGTGTACCACATTGGCTTCAATTCACTAAGCAGTTTAGACTAGTCTATTTAGTCTACTGATGGTTTGGTGTAATGTTTTAGACCTGTTTTTAGACCTGGTCTAAACATTCGCTAATTAGGTCGGTAAAGCAGAGGAAATGATCAAAAAATGCAATTCCCAAAGGCAAACAAGGAGTAACCATGCCCACTTTTTCTGACAGAGATGAGACCAGCTGATTTCTTGTTGGTAAAGTAATTCTGTGAGGTAATTTTAGATGTGAGGATGGAACATTTTGAATTAATTATGCAGGAGTTTAATTGTATGCAGAGGAGAGCTCATCAGAGGAGAAGGATGTCAGTCATGGTAACAGTAAAAAAGGGCGCAGGAGGCTAGTGGACAAATTGGGCGCCGCCATTCACTCCCATAATAAATATCGTTTAATGGGCGCCCAATAGGAAAAAAGGGCGCCGGAGAAAAATAACGTTTTAAAAGCGGCACCCGGAGACTTCATGTTTTATTACTGCTTCTCATGATTACACATTATTTAATGATTTATAAATTTTTTAATATTATTTTTAAACGAAAAACAGTACAATATTTTTTTCAAACATTATTTTTAAACGAAAAACAGAACAAATTTTTTTTTTTTTACATTATTTTTAAACGAAAAACTGCACAATATGTTTTTGAAATGCTTATCACAGGGGGGTCTTAGGTTTAGGCACCACCAGGGGGGTCTTAGGTTTAGTCACCACCAGGGGGGACTTAGGTTTAGGCACCACCAGGGGGGTCTTAGGTTTAGGCACCACCAGGGGGTCTTAGGTTTAGGCACCACCAGGGGGGTCTTAGGTTTAGGCACCACCAGGGGGGTCTTAGGTTTAGGCACCACCAGGGGGGTCTTAGGTTTAGGCACCACCAGGGGGTCTTAGGTTTAGGCACCACCAGGGGGGTCTTAGGTTTAGGCACCACCAGGGGGGTCTTAGGTTTAGGCACCACCAGGGGGGTCTTAGGTTTAGGCACCACCAGGGGGTCTTAGGTTTAGGCACCACCAGGGGGGTCTTAGGTTTAGGCACCACCAGGGGGGTCTTAGGTTTAGGCACCACCAGGGGGGGTCTTAGGTTTAGGCACCACCAGGGGGGTCTTAGGTTTAGGCACCAATACGGGGGTCTAGGGGTTAGGGGTAGGTACAGGGAGGGTTACTTACTAATTTTTTTTTTAAACGTTATTATACGTTTCACTTTTTAAACGGAAGATTAACGTTTTCACAATTGCCGATTTCATGAACATTATTTAATGATTTATAACTTTATAAAACATTATTTTTAAACGAAATATAGTACATTATATTTTTAAACGTTATCCATGTTTATCGTTTAAAACCCCGCGCCCTTTTTTCCCAGCGCCCCTTTTTAACGTACGCGTCAGTCATAGCTACTTGTTTGTGAATTTCATCTTTTGATCATTTGCCCTGCTTTACTGAGATAATTACCAAATGGTTTAGACCAGGTCTAAAAACAGATCTAAAACATTCGGTAATTATTAGTGAATTCCCTCTTGATGCAACTGATTTACACCAAACCACCAGTAGACTAAAAACCATCAGTAGACTAGTGTAAACTGCTTAGTGAATAGAGGCCAATATCATATAAAGTTTCGTCACGCCAAATTTTCAGTAACTGCAACACCCAACTGATGCATGAGCCCATTATTTCCCTTTCCCACCCGGCCTGCTAAAAGCCACTCCTTTGTGTGCCACACTGTTATCCCTTATCCCCACTCCATACCAATATAACACTTCTGTACAGCAATTATTCCTCAACTGTCATCTCACAAATTGAATCTCAGTCTCTGCATTGACTGTAATTGTGAAGTGACCTGAAGTGACCTAAAAAAAAAAAAAAAAAAAAGCTTTGTTAGGTTGCTTCAGGCTTACTTTAGGATGTGCACACAGCAGGAAACAGACAGCAGAAATGTTGTTTTGTTATGTAAATTCACCCCCCTGCAGTTTGAAACTAAGTATACGCTGTATATTTCTTCAAAAATAGCACAGCTTTCCCCCTTATAGAGGTTCAAGTTTGACAGCAGTATGGGCAAGATCCTGAAGCAAGGGTCACATAGTGCCCCCTCCATTCTCAAGTCCTTTCCCCACTACTCTTTAATCATGAGTAATATGCAATAATAACCCATCCCCCCTCCAAGCCCCATCCCTAAGGAGTGGCCTACAGACACTCCATATAGCATACAGTGGCGTAGGTATGGAGCTAGGGGCCCTGGTGCGAGTTTTACATTGCCCCCCCCCCCCCAGCATTCTATACGTAACAATTGAAACGGTACAACAAAACCTACCACGGTCAACTACTGTATTAGAGGTGCAAGAAGGGGATGGGGAACAGTTTTTTTTAATGATTACTACTATTCAAAGTATCTATAGAAGTGATTATTACTACCACAGGACCAATAAACAGCTTATACTGTGGTTTAGGAAGGGCCCCATGGGGCCCCCCAAGGGCCCATATGTGGTGGCTACCTCTGCAACCCCAATTGTTACGTCACTGATAGCATACAAATATGCTACATATGTTTAAGTTAAGACAGCATGCCCAAAACATCTTCCAGCTTCTGTTCACTTATTTATAGGCAGGAGGGATACATACATAGTTCATGCATCAGGGATACCAATACATGTTCATTTGATTGATGAAGTACAGCAGAAATAGGAAACACTGGATGGAGGACCCTGCCCTTGTGAGACTGAGATTATAATCTAAACAGTATGGAGGAGGGGACACTAGGTGAGGAGAGGAAGATGCTAACAGTTGAAGAAGGAAGCCTGAATATCTAACTATGACAAATTATGACAAACTATGACAAAAGAGTCTGTGCCTCTATGACAAATTATAACCTTGTGTTTTACAATTTGTTAAAAAGGGTGTATTTTAAGGTTTCCAGGCTTGGAGCATGAAGGCCAAGCTGTGGAAAAGAGTGCCAAAGGAGAGTTAACCCTTGTGAGAGGTCGAAGTTGCAAGACAGAAAGGAAGGGACCAGGGTTAAGGAATAGGACAGGAGAGTTTTATGGGAGCAGTGAACGTGTCAGATAGGATGGTGTCTGGAGATCACTGGGGAAATATAGGGGAAACTTATGGAGTGCTTCTTATGAAAGAATTAGGAGTAGGAACTCAATTCTTTCAGAAAATTGGCAGCCATTGCCGCCGGGGCTGCTATTGGTCAGTGTGGGGTATAATGTTAGGTGTGAAAACGACTAGCACTGAAAATATTAGCATGACTCTTTCTTTGAGTAGGACTGACATTAATAGCTATGTCAAGAGTGTGCCCATTGTGCACTGTCCTATCGTCCGTTAGTCCACACTCATGGTTTTTATTGTCCTAATCAAAGATTAACCTTTATTCTGTAGTTTGTGACTTACTCTGAATTATTCTTCTCTGTACATCGTTTCAAATGCCGGATTAAAAAAAAAATACATTTTGTTAAAGATATATTGTAAAGTAACATAGAAAGTCAGACTTGAATATACTGAAATGTCTTCACTTTGCATGCTATATTCTCCATTTCCCCATGCTGAAAGTGTGGTATGCATGTCTTACTCCCAAGTCCATTAATACTTATCAGCCGATGCCAGGTGTAAAACAGGATGTAGGTCATCTTATGTGACTATGAAGGAGATTCTACCTGTAGAAAACAGACATGAAAGATATTGCTGTCTTCAATATAAAGCTGGTTTCCAGCTGTTGTTGATTTCCTTGAACTTTTTCATGATTTGAAGGTTTTTTTTTCTTTTCCTGAGACTTTGTTTTTGAACATTTCCTATAAAATCTTTGTATTTCTTGAACTCATAACTTACCATTGAATAGTTTTTCATTTTGTGGCTATTAAAATATACCTTGTAGTGGCAATCAAAATAAAAAAAAAATGATCTATTTTCAAATATAATTAATACATTATGCTTGCTAATCTATAGCTGTGAAAGTGCACCTGAAATGACATATAGTACCAATCCTACAAAGAAATTGCTTGTGTTCACTTTCTATATTTGCATTGCAAAAGTTAAAGGGGCACAATGTCGAAAAATCTGAAAATATATGCAAACAGATACAAATAATAAGTACGTTTTTGCCAGAGTAAAATGAGCCATTACTTTTCTCCTATGTTGCTGTCACTTACAGTAAGTAGTAGAAATCTGACAGAAGTGACAGGTTTTGGACTAGTCCATCTCTTCATAGGGGATTATAAGGGATTTATTTATTTTCAAAAGCACTTAGTGATTGGCAGTTGGTCTGTCCAACTGCCAAAAACTGTGTAATGAGCAGGGAAGCTGGCCAGCATCATTATTAAATCCTTTTTAGGCAATATCTTTATAAAGAGTAGAAGCCTTGCTGACAATCCCCTATGAAGAGATGGACTAGTCCAAAACCTGTCACTTCTGTCAGATTTCTACTACCTACCTGTAAGTGACAGCAACATAGGAGAAAAGTAACTTATGGCTCATTTTACTCTGGAAAAAATGTACTTCATATATGTCTATGTTTGCACATATTTTAAATTTTACACTTTTTCGACGTAGTGCCCCTTTAATAAACTAGTGCTTTATCTGTGCAAATGAATAAAACAGTGCTTTAGCTATGCAAATGAAACAGTGAAACAGTAGTCAAATGCAGCCACAGCTCTCCTGAAAATGAAAAAGAGGGCAAAACTATTATCTGACAAAGACTCCTGTTAAAGTGGACCTGAACTCAGAACTCCTCTCTGCTCTAATGCCTAGTACACACCATACAATTTTCTGTAAGATTTTCTGTAAGATTTACCTGTTGGAAATTATCTATCTAACCATCTATCTGCCTAGCAATTAAGAATTGTTCTACTCAGCAGGAGATAACCAGAAGACAATGCACCAGAGATAATGACCAGTCTCTACCAGTACTTAAAGGTGCGTACACACACACTACCAGCGGCAATGACGGGTCTGCCGGACCCTCCCGCTGAGCAGATCGTTCAGAAACAGCCTTATCAGTCCTCCGAAAGCGCGTGCTCATGCACTACTGTCGGCTAAAAGACCACCCAGCGGATAATTCAGAAACAGCCTTATCAGTCCGCCGACAGCGCGTTCACATGCACTACTGTTGGCTAAAAGACCGCCCAGCGGGAGGGTCCGACGGACCCGTCGTTGCCGTCGGACCTGTCGTTTACAGAAAATAATCTAATTACAGAAAATATTACAGGAAAATCTAACAGAAAAATTGTATGGTGTGTATTAGGCATTAAAGATACACAAACAGCATAATAACCTTTAACCACTTGAGGACTGGGCCAAATCTGATGGATCTGTGCTGCGTGGGCTCTCCAGCCCACAGCACAGATCCTGTTGCAGCCAGGGCGACCAGACTTCCCCCCTTTTTTACCCACTACAGGGATGTCCTGCTGGGGGGGTCTGATCGCCGCCGGCTACTTGTGGTTAGCGGGGGGGGCTCATCAAAGCCCCCTCCGCAGCGATTTCCGCCCTCCCCCTCTTTGCCTACCTTCCACTCCTTCCCCTGGGCGGCGCAGGACGGCTTCAGCCTATCAGATGCCGGCGATCCCCAGCCAGTCAGAGGCCGGGGATCGCCGATCTGCAGGGATTTCTTCCCCGTGTGTTTACAATTAGCCTGCGAGCTGTGATCGGAGGCTCACAGGCTGTTCATGGAGATACCCTCCGTGAACTGACATGGAAAGTCCATGTAAAACCACTAACAACCTGCCGATGCCTATCGGCGTTAGACGGTCGTTAAGTGGTTAAACAAAAAAATGTATTTGTTGTTACAGCTGATACAAATCCTGCAATAAATCTGCACAGTTTCTACTTCCTGATTCATGGAAGCAAATATATTGTTTACAGCCTGTACTTTCAAATGAGCTTATCTGCTTATCTGCAATATGCAGTCATGTGACACAGGGGATGATCAAATTACAACTATTGATTAGACACAAATGAAGATGAATTACACAGGCTAAATTCTTTATATACATACAGGGGGCATTTCTTTTAGGTTTTCCTTGTGTCCTGTGCAAGAGTTCAGGTCCACTTTAAGAACATAGAACTGAAAAGTTTAAATGGTAATTAACTGTCTATCCTGACAGAATCAGATTCTACCTCACACTGTCATGGTTGCTGTTTACACTTCACATTAGAATTGTAGCAGATGTTCCTATGACAATGTAAACTTAAAGCCACTGCAAAGCCTGAAGTTGGAAAATGCCTATTCTGAAATGCTTCGACAACGACTGCTAATCTTTTCTACTTCTTTTCCTACACCCTGCATTAGTCTTAGGCCTCATTCACATTAACCACTTGAGGACCTAGGGCTTTCTACCCCTTAAGGACCGGCCACTTTTTTTCCATTCAGACCACTGCAGCTTTCACGGTTTATTGCTCGCTCATACAACCTACCACCTAAATGAATTTTGGCTCCTTTTCTTGTCACTAATAAAGCTTTCTTTTGGTGCTATTTGATTGCTCCTGCGATTTTTACTTTTTATTATATTCATCAAAAAAGACATGAATTTTGGCAAAAAAATGATTTTTTTAACTTTCTGTGCTGACATTTTTCAAATAAAGTAAAATTTCTGTATACATGCAGCGCGAAAAATGTGGACAAACATGTTTTTGATTAAAAAAAACCCATTCAGTGTATATTTATTGGTTTGGGTAAAAGTTATAGCGTTTACAAACTATGATGCAAAAAGTGAATTTTCTCATTTTCAAGCATCTATGACTTTTCTGACCCCCTGTCATGTTTCATGAGGGGCTAGAATTCCAGGATAGTATAAATACCCCCCAAATGACCCCATTTTGGAAAGAAGACATCCCAAAGTATTCACTGAGAGGCATAGTGAGTTCATAGAAGATATTATTTTTTGTCACAAGTAAGCGGAAAATGACACTTTGTGAGAAAAAAAAAAAAAAAAAAGTTTCCATTTCTTCTAACTTGCGACAAAAAAAAAATGAAATCTGCCACGGACTCACCATGCCCCTCTCTGAATACCTTGAAGGGTCTACTTTCCAAAATGGGGTCATTTGTGGGGTGTGTTTACTGTCCTGACATTTTGGGGGGTGCTAAAATTGTAAGCACCCCTGTAAAGCCTAAAGGTGCTCATTGGACTTTGGACCCCTTAGCGCAGTTAGGCTGCAAAAAAGTGCCACACATGTGGTATTGCCGTACTCAGGAGAAGTAGTATAATGTGTTTTGGGGTGTATTTTTACACATACCCATGCTGGGTGGGAGAAATATCTCTGTAAATGACAATTTGTTAATTTTTTGTACACACAATTGTCCATTTACAGAGATCTTTCTCCCACTCAGCTTGGGTATGTGTAACAATACACCACAAAACACATTATACTACTTCTCCTGAGTACGGCGATACCACATGTGTGGCACTTTTTTGCACCCTAACTGCGCTAAAGGGCCCAAAGTCCAATGAGTACCTTTAGGATTTCACAGGTCATTTTGAGAAATTTAGTTTCAAAACTACTCCTCACGGTTTAGGGCCCCTAAAATGCCAGGGCAGTATAGGAAGCCCACAAATGACCCCATTTTAGAAAGAAGACACCCCAAGGTATTCCGTTAGGAGTATGGTGAGTTCATAGAAGATTTAATTTTTTGTCAAAAGTTAGCAGAAAATGACACTTTGTGAAAAAAAACACAATTAAAATCAATTTCCGCTAACTTGTGACAAAAAATAAAATCTTCTATGAACTCGCCATACTACTAACGGAATACCTTGGGGTGTCTTCTTTCTAAAATGGGGTCATTTGTGGGGTTCCTATACTGCCCTGGCATTTTAGGGGCCCTAAACCGTGAGGAGTAGTCTTGAAACGAAATTTCTCAAAATGACCTGTGAAATCCTAAAGGTACTCATTGGACTTTGGGCCCTTTAGCGCAGTTAGGGTGCAAAAAAGTGCCACACATGTGGTATCGCCATACTCGGGAGAAGTAGTACAATGTGTTTTGGGGTGTATTTTTACACATACCCATGCTGGGGGGGAGAAATACCTCTGTAAATGGACAATTGTGTGTAAAAAAATCAAAAGATTGTCATTTACAGAAGTATTTCTCCCACCCAGCATGGGTATGTGTAAAAATACACCCCAAAACACATTATACTACTTCTCCCGAGTACGGCGATACCACATGTGTGGCACTTTTTTTCACCCTAACTGCACTAAGGGGCCCAAAGTCCAATAAGTACCTTTAGGATTTCACAGGTCATTTTTGTTTCAAGACTACTCCTCACGGTTTAGGGCCCCTAAAATGCCAGGGCAGTATAGGAACCCCACTAATGACCCCATTTTAGAAAGAAGACACCCCAAGGTATTCCGTTAGGAGTATGGTGAGTTCATAGAAGTTTTTATTTTTTTGTCACAAGTTAGCGGAAATTGATTTTAATTGTTTTTTTTCACAAAGTGTCATTTTCCGCTAACTTGTGACAAAAAATAAAATCTTCTATGAACTCACCATACTCCGTACGGAATACCTTTGGGTGTCTTCTTTCTAGAATGGGGTCATGTGTGGGGTTCCTATACTGCCCTGGCATTTTAGGGGCCCTAAACCGTGAGGAGTAGTCTTGAAACCAAATGTCGCAAAATGACCTGCGAAATCCTAAAGGTACTCATTGGACTTTGGGCCCCTTAGCGTACTTAGGGTGTAAAAAAAAGTGCCACACATGTGGTACCGCCGTACTCAGGAGAAGTAGTATAATGCGTTTTGGGGTGTATTTTTACACATACCCATGCTAAGTGGGAGAAATATCTCTGTAAATGACAATTGTTTGATTTTTTTACACACAATTGTCCATTTACATAGAAATTTCTCCCACCCAGCATGGGTATGTGTAAAAATACACCCCAAAACACATTATACTACTTTTCCTGAGTACGGCGGTACCACATGTGTGACACTTTTTTGCAGCCTAGGTGCGCTAAGGGGCCCAACGTCCTATTCACAGGTCATTTTGAGGCATTTGTTTTCTAGACTACTCCTCGCGGTTTAGGGCCCCTAAAATGCAAGGGCAGTATAGGAACCCCACAAGTGACCCCATTTTAGAAAGAAGACACCCCAAGGTATTCCGTTAGGTGTATGGCGAGTTCATAGAAGATTTTATTTTTTGTCACAAGTTAGTGAAAAATGACACTTTGTGAAAAAAAAACAATAAAAATCAATTTCCGCTAACTTTTGACAAAAAATAAAATCTTCTATGAACTCATCATACACGTAACAGAATACCTTGGGGTGTCTTTTTTTCTAAAATGGGGTCACTTGTGGGGTTCCTATACTGCCCTGGCATTTTACAGGCCCAAAACCGTGAGTAGTCTGGAAACCAAATGTCTCAAAATGACTGTTCAGGGGTATAAGCATCTGCAAATTTTGATGACAGGTGGTCTATGAGGGGGCGAATTTTGTGGAACCGGTCATAAGCAGGGTGGCCTTTTAGATGACAGGTTGTATTGGGCCTGATCTGATGGATAGGAGTGCTAGGTGGGTGACAGGAGGTGATTGATGGGTGTCTCAGGGGGTGGTTAGAGGGGAAAATAGATGCAATCAATGCACTGGGGAGGTGATCGGAAGGGGGTCTGAGGGGGATCTGAGGGTTTGGCCGAGTGATCAGGAGCCCACACGGGGCAAATTGGGGCCTGATCTGATGGGTAGGTGTGCTAGGGGGTGACAGGAGGTGATTGATGGGTGTCTCAAGGTGTGATTAGAGGGGGGAATAGATGCAAGCAATGCACTGGCGAGGTGATCAGGGCTGGGGTCTGAGGGCATTCTGAGGGTGTGGGCGGGTGATTGAGTGCCCTAGGGGCAGATAGGGGTCTAATCTGATAGGTAGCAGTGACAGGGGGTGATTGATGGGTAATTAGTGGGTGTTTAGGGTAGAGAACAGATGTAAACACTGCACTTGGGAGGTGATCGGACGTCGGATCTGCGGGCGATCTATTGGTGTGGGTGGGTGATCAGATTGCCCGCAAGGGGCAGGTTAGGGGCTGATTGATGGGTGGCAGTGACAGCGGGTGATTGATGGGCGGCAGTGACAGGGGGTGATTGATGGGTGGCAGTGACAGGGGGGTGATTGATGGGTGATTGATAGGTGATTGACAGGTAATCAGTGGGTTATTACAGGGGAGAACAGATGTAAATATTGCACTGGCGAATTGATAAGGGGGGGTCTGAGAGCAATCTGAGCGTGTAGGCGGGCGATTGGGTGCCCGCAAGGGGCAGATTAGGGTCTGATCTGATGGGTAACAGTGACAGGTGGTGATAGGGGGTGATTGATGGGTGATTGATGGGTAATTAGTGGGTGTTTAGAGGAGAGAATAGATGGAAACACTGCGCTTGGGTGGTGATCTGATGTCGGATCTGCGGGCGATCTATTGGTGTGGGTGGGTGATCAGTTTGCCCGCAAGGGGCAGGTTAGGGGCTGATTGTTGGGTGGCAGTGACAGGGGGTGATTGATGGGTGATAGGTGATTGGCAGGTGATTGACAGGTGATCAGTGGGTTATTACAGGGAAGGCCAGATGTAATTAATGCACTGGCGAATTTATAAGGGGGGGTCTGAGGGCAATCTGAGCGTGTGGGCGGGTGATTGGGTGCCCGCAAGGGGCAGATTAGGGTCTGATCTGATAGGTAACAGTGACGGTTGGTGATAGGGGGTGATTGATGGGTGATTGATGGGTAATTAGTGGGTGTTTAGAGAAGATAACAGATGTAAACAATACATTTGGGAGGTAATCTGACGGTGGGTTTGCGGGCGATCTAATGGTGTGGGTGGGTGATCAGATTGCCCGCAAGGGGCAGGTTAGGGGCTGATTGATGGGTGGCAGTGACAGGGGGTGACAGGGGGTGATTGATGGGTGATAGGTGATTGGCAGGTGATTGACAGGTGATCAGTGGGTTATTACAGGGAAGAACAGAAGTAATTAATGCACTGGTGAATTGATAAGGGGGGATTAGAGGGCAATCTGAGCGTGTGGGCGGGTGATTGGGTGCCCGCAAGGGGCAGATTAGGGTCTGATCTGATAGGTAAAAGTGACAGGTGGTGATAGGGGGTGATTGATGGGTGATTGATGGGTAATTAGTGGGTGTTTAGAGGAGAGAATAGATGTAAACAATGGATTTGGGAGGTGATCTGATGTCGGATCTGCGGACGATCTATTGGTGTGGGGGGGTGATCAGATTGCCCGCAAGGGGCAGGTTAGGGGCTGATTGATGGGTGGCAGTGACAGGGGGTGATTGACGGGTGATTGACGGGTGATTGACAGGTGATGGACAGGTGATTGACAGGTGATCAGGGGGGATAGATGCATACAGTACATGGGGGGGGGGGGGTCTGGGGAGAATCTGAGGGGTGGGGGGGTGATCAGTAAGGGAGCGGGGGGCAGGGGGAAAAAAAAGAAAATAGCGTTGACAGATAGTGACAGGGAGTGATTGATGGGTGATTAGGGGGGTGATTGGGTGCAAACAGGGGTCTGGGGGGTGGGCAGGGGGGGGTCTGATGGGTGCTGTGGGCGATCTGGGGCAGTGGGGGGGGGAAAATCAGTGTGCTTGGTGCAGACTAGGGTGGCTGCAGCCTGCCCTGGTGGTCCCTCGGACATTGGGACCACCAGGGCAGGAGGCAGCCTGTATAATACACTTTGTAAACATTACAAAGTGTATTATACACTTTGTATGCGGCGATCGTCGGGTTAACATCCCGCCGGCGCTTCCGTATGGCCGGCGGGATGTTGCGGCGGGTGAGCGGCGCCAGGCGGAGGCGGAGGATCGCGTCACGGATGACGCGATCGCTCCGCCGATGCCCATACAAGGACCGCCGCCAATTGTCAATACGGCGGTCCTTGCGGCGTCCACTTCCCGGACGCCAATTGTATATACGGCGGTCGGGAAGTGGTTAAGCAACGCAGATGGCCGTGCGTTCAGAATTCAAGCGCACGCAATCGCACACCATCTGCATTGCCGTGTGTTGCGCTGCCGATCCCATTCATTACAGTGATTCTAGTGCTGTATATGCCCTTCTGACGTTCTTGCTGATCGCACACAATATGCGCACTGCAGTGCGTATAGTGTAAGCGAGGCCTTTGCTAACCTATCCTATAGTTACTTTTTCACAGCTGCTATAAACGTTGGCATCAGAAACCCTCACCAGCTTCAGGGGGAACTGAAAGGCCTTGTTCACATTATAGGTGTTTTTGTAAAATTTTAAGTGCGGGCGATTTTCAAAATCGCCCTGAAAGCGCTTGTGAATGATTCTGTATGAGAGAGTTCATATCAGAGTGGTTCGTTTGCGATCCGCTTTAAAAAGCGGTGCTTGGGCCATTTTTGAGGTGATGTGCCTCAATCAAAGGTATAGTAAAAATGCAAATGCTCACAAAATCGCTTTGGCAAGCGATTGCGTGAGCGTTTAAAAAAAAAAATACATTGTGTCACGGACGGTTGCGGGGCCGCAGGTGCGTCCTGTAACCGCCCGTGAAGAAAAAAAGCGATCGCACTCGATTCCCTGCATCGATTGCGCTTCAAATCGATACAATCTGGGTTGAGTGTGTAGGGGGAGCTGAAGTCCTTTTCTTAGCAGAGAGAGCACCATCCTAAAGGCTGGATGGCTCTTTTGATATGCTAATGAGCCTGGGCCCAGAGAGTCCCTGGCTTCAAGCTGTGCGGATGGCCCATCCATCAGGTATAAGGTGACACCTAGCTGATCTCATGTAGATGTTAATTAACCAAGGGGTGATCAGGATGCCTAGGTGCAGCCAGGCAGGCTACAAATCTCCGGGAGGTCTTGACACCTTGCTCACTGGTAAAGATCAAAGGGAAGTTAGCAGCTAGAACACATCCTGAATAAACCTGAGTCTCATAGCATAATATCATAACTTCCCAGATCTGTCATATTTCTGGGGTTCCTGAGATGGCAGCTTCGCCAAACGTGGGGGAAGTGTAGCATGAGCCCCGGTGCTGGTTCTGAGGAAGTTTCAGAACATTCTGAGGTAAGGACTTCCAGTTAGGCAGTTTGAAAATGCCCTGATGATACCACAGGGGTCCCACCCCTCATGTCTGGTATCAGGGCGCTGGGTAAATCGAGACAGACCTGAAAATGTTAATAAATCTGCCCTGACCTGTACGGTTCGGTGAGATAGAGCCCATATATGGGTAGATATGATTTCTAGCCCCCAGGATAAGGGGAGGGCTCATCTCATCTTCTAAGGGGGTGTATGGCTCCCCGCCCTCACTCCCTCCTACTGAAGCAGGGGCATAAGAATGGCTGAGGACCCAAACTCAGTGTCCTCCACACTGAAACATCTTGAACTCATCAGATGCCAGCTTGAGGATATGCTGGCATCCACCTGGTCTGAACTCTGAACTCAAATTGAAACCCAGAACTCTGTTTTCCCACAAAAAGGACATCTTTCCAGGAACTAAGTATTTTTCTCCCTTCTTTTATTTTTTATACTGGCTATTACTGTCTTAATAATTGTGATTTTAATAATTGTCTGTATATATTAATTATTTATATTGCGTGAATAAACGACTTTCTCCAAGTCATTCACTGTCCGCTACCCTGCTTATCAGCACACACACAGAACTGATCCCGGGTCTCTGAAGATACGCTACTGTTTGTTTGTTGTTGGCTAGACAGAATACCGTGTGTTTAACCGTTTTATTCGCAGGACTAGTCAGTCAGTTAGTGGGCTCCACGGTCCCATGGTAACCGCGGTGGTGGCAGTTTACTCTGAACCAGTAGGTGACGTTGTAATTACCCGTGTCTCACAGGCTCCCTTCTGAGTTGTCTGTGGCTAATTCTTAACGGTTCCTGCGCATTGACTGCGACCAGAGTTCGCACGATCTGTGCGCTGGCACCGTTTAGAAGGCTAAGTGCGGTCAGCCACTAGGGCTACTGTGACAGTGTTAGGCAGCGGTTGGGACCTGTGTTGTGCTGAAAGTATCTGCGATAGCGCTAGCGCTATCGAGAAACGAACTAATTCGTTGGTGTAGCTGGAAGGCAATATATTTTTTATATATACAGAGAGACTGTGTAGCCAGTACCCCTCCCCAAAAGTTTTATTTTATTTGGCGTGGAAATGTCCGGGAACTACAAGAAAATGTGCCTGGCGGACCTGCAAAATCTTTGCCAAGAGAGAGGCATTGATGTCGGCCGCAAGAAACAAGGGGACCTGGTAACGGAATTGTTTCAATGGGATACCCAGCAACTGCAGGAGCTGGATGTGTCTGCTGAGGTAGACGCTGACCCATCTGACTCAAGGCAAGGGGAACCAGAGACTGAGACTCCTGACCGTACAGAGGTTGTGCATCCTGAGGGCCCTGCATCAACAGTTACGCAGGAGAATGTCAGTGTGGACCCCAATCCCAGAGTTTCTGAAAGTACTCGCCTGGAACCGGCCAGTACTGGACTGTCCGTTTGTACTGATCCGCTAATGCAGCAGGCATTACAAAAGCTGATGGACACTGACCTGGACAAGTACCTGCAGTACATGCGTGAAGAGCGCCAAATGCGGGAGGAACGGGAGCGGCAAGCTGCTGCTGCTGCTGAACGCCACGCGGAGAGGGATGCCGCTGAGCGAGAACGGGAGCGCCAACGACAGCATGAGCTAAACATGGCAAAAGTGCAACAGGCCAGCCGGAGTTCACCGCCCAGCCTCCCTGCTGAAGGAGCTGCACCACCCGTAAGTGCAAAATTTAAATTTGCTAATATTGAAAAAGACACAGACATTGACTTGTTTTTGCGGTCTTTTGAAAAAGCATGCCGTCAGTATCGTCTGTCCCAAGACCAGTGGGCCAGACATCTGACACCTTTGCTGCGCTACAAAGCGCTTGATGCCTTCGCAGAATTGCCTGCGGAGAAGGATAATGATTATGCTGCTATAAAAGACGCTATCATTACTAAGTACCAGCTGACGCCAGAAGCCTATCGGAAAAAGTTCAGGGCCTGGCAGAAAAAGCCTTCTGATTTGTACCGAGATGTGGCCAGCAGCTTGCTCACCACACTCCGCCAGTGGACACTAGGCCTCACCAAAGGGTCTTATGATGTCCTGGAGGACTTGATAGTCCTGGAACAATTTCTGAACATTTGCCCTGCTGATGTACGCCAGTTTGTGCTAGAACGCAGGCCGGCTTCAGCAACTGTCGCTGCAGACCTTGCTGAGACTTTTGCAACTACCCGGGTGGCTGATACCCGCAGAACTGTCCCATCCAGCTGGAGAGGAGGTCAGCCCAATACCTCGGCAGACCCTCCTGCCCCTGTGAGCCATCCGCCACAGAGGCCACCCAGCGCAGCTGCTGCACCCAGGCCTGCAACGCCTGGAGAGGTCACCTGTCACTACTGCCGCCAGCCCGGACACATGAAATTCGACTGTCTGGAGCGGAGACAGACACCACCAGCACCTGGATCATCTGCATCACCTGCACCTCACCCACAGCAGAGGCAGCCCGCCAGCGAACCACAGCCTGGATCATCAGATTTTGTCCTGTTTGCCCGCGGAAAGGAAATCCGCGACCGAACCGACCAGCAGCAACTTGTTATAGTGAACGGCAAAGTTGTCACCGGATTTCGAGACACCGGAGCTGACATCACGTTAGTTCACTCACACCTTGTGCCAAAGGAGAGCATCAGCTCCAGCCGATCCCTTGCCCTTACTGGAGTAGAGGGCACCCTTTTTCACATAGCCCACGCGACAGTGAAGCTGGATTGGGGATTAGGGATCTGCGAAAGGGTTGTTGGGGTTATGGAGGATCTTCCAGTCCCTGTGTTGCTGGGGACTGATTTGGGCAAGCTTGTGTCCTACTATGAACCTGCCACGACCGCCTTGTCGCTCACGGAAGGAGACGGACTCTCCACCCACCACCAGGTACTTTATACACTTGGGGGAGCACCAGGGGGAGGCGGGTTGAATGTGCCCAGTTCAAGGGTACCCGGTTCAATAGTGCCTGCTTCAAAGGCACCTGAGTTTGATGTACAGACTGTCTGTTGTGATGATGCTGTAACTGTACCTGAGTTTACTGTACAACCTGTCTGTAATGAAAAAATGTCTATACCTGTCAATGTCATTACTGCATGCAATGATGATTTGAGTAATGTCCGTCTGTGCCATTCTGACAGTGTACCTGTGCTAGCAGTACCACGCAGCTGCACTGCTCAGAACCCGAGCTCAGAACAGGTGGAGGGGGTTCCGGCCTCCTCCCCCTCCTCTGACCGCAGGGATGAGACCTTTCAGCCGCTGGCCTCGTGTGACATGAGCCAGTTGGCTGAAACTGACATCGCCGTATTCTCAGCCGCACTACAACGTGACCCAAGCCTGGAGGTGCTCAGGCAGCAAGCCGCTGAGCCCCTCGCAGACGGGGCCGCTTTCAAGGTGTACTGGGAAGGTGGGAGACTGTACAGTGAGTCTGTACAGCCCCCTACAGGTAGATCCCACGCGAATACCAAATGGCTTGTGGTCCCGAGTGCGTTCAGGGGACATGTGCTGAAATCCGCACATGGTAATCCTCTGACAGGGCACTCAGGGGTCCGCAAGACACTTGCCGGTATTCGGAAACAGTTTTATTGGCCCCGGATGAACAGGGATGTAGCAAACTACTGCAGAGCATGTGCCGTCTGTCAGGAGCTGGGAAGGTCCAGGGATCCCCGCGGGGTTCCCTTAGGTCCACAGCCACTTAGCAGGGGAACCCTGCGTGGGCTGGCTGTTGACCTAACCAACCCACTGCCCATTGTCGGCAGTCCCGGCAGACACCACGTCCGACTGCAGTGACGCAAACGCCCTGTCCAGAATGGTCCATGTCGGGTCAACACTGAGGGTAGCAGACCGCGCCCGGTCCAGGGGAACCGAGCCACAGGCTCCAATAGGTTTTCCCGCCGCACCGGCAACCCGAGACCCGTCAGCCAGGTTGGCCGACACGCAGCGGGCAGCCGACCCCAGAACGCCAACGGGGAACTAGATCAGATCTCGCAGGTTAGCGGCAACGACACACATCTTGCTGATGAATGTCTATCTGCCTTCTCCCCAGGAAGGGCTGTCACGGACGGTTGCGGGGCCGCAGGCGCGTCCTGTAACCGCCCGTGAAGAAAAAAAGCGATCGCACTCGATTCCCTGCATCGATTGCGCTTCAAATCGATACAATCTGGGTTGAGTGTGTAGGAGGAGCTGAAGTCCTTTTCTTAGCAGAGAGAGCACCATCCTAAAGGCTGGATGGCTCTTTTGATATGCTAATGAGCCTGGGCCCAGAGAGTCCCTGGCTTCAAGCTGTGCGGATGGCCCATCCATCAGGTATAAGGTGACACCTAGCTGATCTCATGTAGATGTTAATTAACCAAGGGGTGATCAGGATGCCTAGGTGCAGCCAGGCAGGCTACAAATCTCCAGGAGGTCTTGACACCTTGCTCACTGGTAAAGATCAAAGGGAAGTTAGCAGCTAGAACACATCCTGAATAAACCTGAGTCTCATAGCATAATCCATAACTTCCCAGATCTGTCATATTTCTGGGGTTCCTGAGATGGCAGCTTCGCCAAACGTGGGGGAAGTGTAGCATGAGCCCCGGTGCTGGTTCTGAGGAAGTTTCAGAACATTCTGAGGTAAGGACTGCCAGTTAGGCAGTTTGAAAATGCCCTGATGATACCACAGGGGTCCCACCCCTCATGTCTGGTATCAGGGCGCTGGGTAAATCGAGACAGACCTGAAAATGTTAATAAATCTGCCCTGACCTGTACGGTTCGGTGAGATAGAGCTCATATATGGGTAGATATGATTTCTAGCCCCCAGGATAAGGGGAGGGCTCATCTCATCTTCTAAGGGGGTGTATGGCTCCCCGCCCTCACTCCCTCCTACTGAAGCAGGGGCATAAGAATGGCTGAGGACCCAAACTCAGTGTCCTCCACACTGAAACATCTTGAACTCATCAGATGCCAGCTTGAGGATATGCTGGCATCCACCTGGTCTGAACTCTGAACTCAAATTGAAACCCAGAACTCTGTTTTCCCACAAAAAGGACATCTTTCCAGGAACTAAGTATTTTTCTCCCTTCTTTTATTTTTTATACTGGCTATTACTGTCTTAATAATTGTGATTTTAATAACTGTCTGTATATATTAATTATTTATATTGCGTGAATAAACGACTTTCTCCAAGTCATTCACTGTCCGCTACCCTGCTTATCAGCACACACACAGAACTGATCCTGGGTCTCTGAAGATACGCTACTGTTTGTTTGTTGTTGGCTAGACAGAATACCGTGTGTTTAACCGTTTTATTCGCAGGACTAGTCAGTCAGTTAGTGGGCTCCACGGTCCCATGGTAACCGCGGTGGTGGCAGTTTACTCTGAACCAGTAGGTGACATTGTAATTACCCGTGTCTCACAGGCTCCCTTCTGAGTTGTCTGCGGCTAATTCTTAACGGTTCCTGCGCATTGACTGCGACCAGAGTTCGCACGATCTGTGCGCTGGCACCGTTTAGAAGGCTAAGTGCGGTCAGCCACTAGGGCTACTGTGACACATTGTATTTATTTTTTGCAGATTTTTTTCCGGATCAAAAGACGGAAGTGCCCTGCAAAAGTGCTTACAAAAATGCTCCAAGAAAACGAGCGAATGCGCAGAAAATCGACAGAAAACAAAACGTGGGAAAAAAAGCCCACCGCGGACAGACACACGAGCCGAACCCAATGTGAACAAGGCCTAATTATGGTAAACTAGCTAAGAAAGATTGGCTGCTCCTAAAACTACAATGTATTACAGTGGTCCTCAAACTAAGGCCCGCGGGCCAAATGCAGCCCCCTGAGGCTTTTTTACCGGCCACACACACACAAAATGTATTACTTATAGATGCAGTCAACTACATCTTTAAATATTGGTGGTCCACATATAGAATAGCAGTGTTGGCACCACCCATCCACATGGAAGCCAGAAAGCAGTAATTCGCTGGTTTCCCATCAAATTCCACATCAGGTGACACTGCTGTCCAATTGGACTTTAGGTTGTGTGACCTAAGTATGATTCACTGTCTGGCCCGCAAAGACATCATTTTATGTATACTCCAGCCCCCCAGCAGTCTGAAGTATGTTGACCTGGCCCTCGACTCAAAGTCTGGCCCGCAAAGACATCATTTTATGTATACTCTGGCCCCCCAGCAGTCTGAAGTATGTTGACCCGGCCCTCGACTCAAAATGTTTGGGGACCTCTGATGTATTAGCTCTGACATTACATACATGGGTAGACCTGAAATGAGCGAACCACTGGAAGGGTGGAGATTTCCCCCCAGGCCACCTCTCATTTAATGATTTAGGGCCGTTACAGTGCCTGGTGCTTTCATGTTTTTGTATAAGGCAAAGTGACAAACTAGGCTGACTGAGGGAAATAAAAGGCCAATTTGCAATTAGAGGGTGGGCAAGCTTAGATGGATATAATCTGTAGCAAATTCTTGTTTTGCGGCTCACAGGCTACTTTATCAAAGGGTACTGTATCATGTTGTAATAACGGATGGATTAAACATGTAAATTGAATAAAAGGAAAAGGAACTGAAATTGATGTGGCAGTAAAACCTGAATGTAGGTTGATAGCTACTGAAAAAAACTTATTGAAAAGATAACAGGTGCAGACCACACTAAATCACTGCTCCTGCCACGCACTAGGGAATATACTGGACAGCTACCAAACTACTCTTTTTGCTAAAATGTATATGATTATCATTAAATGGGGTTTACGGGCTGCACCATAAGTCACCCATGGGGTCTACCACCTTAGCACATTAAGAAGATGCGCCCATCGACAATGGACAAAACAACTTTGCAAGAGGGAGAATGATTTCTGCCCCTCATTTTGCAAAGCCCCTCCCCCATGTCCTGGACCATGTGGGCTGTATTGTTCAGATGGCGGAGCCCCTTGCTGATCTGCTCAGCCATACTGCTTATATTAGTTTACATGGGGGCAAGGAGATTAATGACACCTGGGTTGGAGAAAGGCACGCCTAATTTCTAAACTTTTACTGAAGATGTAAAAAATATTTTTTTTAAATTAAAAATAATAGTCAAGCACCGAGGTGATCAAGACAGCTCTGCAAAAGCAAATAAATAACCTAGCAATTCCTCTATAAATGCCTTTTCGAATGCTCAGTTTGATTAGGTTATGGTACAAGGCAGACTGGAATTAGCAAAGGCACTGTGAGCGTTAATTTGACAAATTGAACTAGGTGGTGATCTATAGGCAATGCAGGGCAATAAGAGGCTCACATGTAAGTCTTTAATCACTTGGAATTTCATCAGACCTACAGTATAAGTCCATTACTACTCAAAACTAGAGGTGTAGCGAACGGTTCGCCGACGAACGGTTCCAGGCGAACTTAGGGGGTTCGCATTCGCCTGCACCAGGCGAACTTTTGCGGAAGTTCGATTCGCCCCATAATGCACTATGAGGGTCAACTTTGACCCTCTGCATCACAGTCAGCAGGCACATTGTAGCCATTCAGGCTACACTAAGCCCTGGAGCCCCCCCCCCCCCCCTTATATAAGGCAGCCTCCGGCGGCCATTACACTCACTCGTGTGCCTGCTAGTGAGAGGAAAGGGACAGCTGCTGCAGACTTTTTCTCCTAGGGACAGAGTAGTTAGGTTCCAGGCTGCTTTGCTTGCTTCTGACTGATTATTATTGCTTTTAAAGCACCCAGCAACAGCTCTTTTCAGAGCTCAACCTGTACATTTTTTTTTCTGTGTGTCAAACTGACACTTTTGTTGCATGCACAGCCTTGCTAATTGATAGTGTGTGTGCCACTGCCAGCAGCCCAGCACATTCAGTGACTACCTGTGTGTGTGACAGGGAGCTGCACATTGTACTACCCAGTACTGCATATACCCCAGTACCTGTTGTGTTTACTTAACCCACCTCATCACTGCATATACCTAGCTTTGTGTTGAGTGAACCCAGCTCACTGCATCTAACTACCCAGTACCTGTTGTGTTTACTTAACCCACCTCATCACTGCATATACCTAGCTTTGTGTTGAGTGAACCCAGCTCACTGAATCTAACTACCCAGTACCTGTTGTGTTTACTTAACCCACCTCATCACTGCATATACCTAGCTTTGTGTTGAGTGAACCCAGCTCACTGAATCTAACTACCCAGTACCTGTTGTGTTTACTTAACCCACCTCATCACTGCATATACCTAGCGTTGTGTTGAGTGAACCCAGCTCACTGCATGTAACTACCTGTTGTGTTGAGTGTGAACCCACCTGGCCACCTCGCTGCATCTAACTACCTGTTGTGTTGAGTGAGAACCCACCTCACTGCATCTTAAGTACCTTTACTGTTGAGTGAACCCAGCTCACTACATCTAACTACCCAGTACCTGTTGTGTTTACTTAACCCACCTCATCACTGCATATACCTAGCGTTGTGTTGAATGAACCCAGCTCACTACATCTACCTACCTGTTGTGTTGAGTGTGAACCCACCTGGCCACCTCGCTGCATCTAACTACCTGTTGTGTTGAGTGAGAACCCACCTCACTGCATCTTAAGTACCTTTACTGTTGAGTGAACCCAGCTCACTGCATCTAACTACCCAGTACCTGTTGTGTTTACTTAACCCACCTCATCACTGCATATACCTAGCGTTGTGTTGAGTGAACCCAGCTCACTGCATGTAACTACCTGTTGTGTTGAGTGTGAACCCACCTGGCCACCTCGCTGCATCTAACTACCTGTTGTGTTGAGTGAGAACCCACCTCACTGCATCTTAAGTACCTTTACTGTTGAGTGAACCCAGCTCACTACATCTAACTACCCAGTACCTGTTGTGTTTACTTAACCCACCTCATCACTGCATATACCTAGCGTTGTGTTGAATGAACCCAGCTCACTACATCTACCTACCTGTTGTGTTGAGTGTGAACCCACCTGGCCACCTCGCTGCATCTAACTACCTGTTGTGTTGAGTGAGAACCCACCTCACTTCATCTTAAGTACCTTTACTGTTGAGTGAACCCAGCTCACTGCATCTAACTACCCAGTACCTGTTGTGTTTACTTAACCCACCTCATCACTGCATATACCTAGTGTTGTGTTGAGTGAACCCAGCTCACTGCATCTACCTACCTGTTGTGTTGAGTGTGAACCCACCTGGCCACCTCGCTGCATCTAACTACCTGTTGTGTGAGAACCCACCTCACTGCATCTTAAGTACCTTTACTGTTGAGTGAACCCAGCTCACTGCATCTAACTACCTGTTGTGTTGAGTGAGAACCCACCTCACTGCATATAGCTAGCATACCCCCAAGATGGACAAAATGGACAAACCAGGTAGAGGAAGAGGTAGAGGCAGACCCAGAGGAAGGCCACCAGGCACCGGCAGGTCTGTGGCTGTGCGAGGTGGTGTTGCTGTGATTTCGTGCGGACCTGCCCCAAAATACAGTGCTCAGAAGAAGGCACGTGCCATCACTTCCTAAAATCGTGAGGAGGTGATTGAGTATTTAACACAGAACACCTCATCTCCCGCAGCCACCAGCGCTACAACAAGCACCACATCCGCTGCATTTGACACTTCGCATGAGTTATTTGGTGGTGGTGGTGAAATCACTGATTCCCAGCCACTACTGCAACAACAACAAGAAGGCGCAGGTACACCACCTCCTACGTCTGAGTTAGGTGGCGATAGTATGGACGTAACGTGTGTGGATGGGGATGATGGTGGACCACCTGAAGTTGGTGCACTTGAGGAGGTGTCTGAGGAAAGCGCAGTTGGCCAGGAGGATTATGATGACGATTATACGGATACCACATATGTTCCCGGTAGAGAAGATGACCAGGTGGACAGTTCAGAGGAGGAGTCAGAGAGGAGTAGGAGGAGACGACTCCATGATAGAAGCAGAGGGAGCTCGTCCTCAGAAACAGCTGGGTGCAGGGTCCGGCGCCATGTATCGTCAGCTATGGCCAGCCAGCACACATGCCCTTCAACGTCAGCTGCTGATGCCACCCTAGCGCCATCACCCCAGGGGGGTTCAATTTTTTAACGTGTGTGTCTCAGATCGGAGCAAAGCCATCTGTTGTCTCTGCCAGCAAAAATTGAGCCGTGGAAAGGCCAACTGTCACGTAGGGACAATTGCTTTACAAAGGCACCTGGAGAAAAGGCCCAAACAGCTATGATTGGCAAGAACACCTGAGGAAAAGCTGCACCCCTCAAAAGACAAGACACAGAGAACAACCACGGCAGCCGTCACAGGGGGCTTCTGCTGCTCCACGTTCCCATTGTATTGTTCGTGGCTGGGGGAGGAAAAATGGATACACTTTTAAACAATTTAAAAATACAATTATCTAAACTTTCAAACAATTTAAAAATACAATCATGTAAACTTTCAAACAATTTAAAAATACAACCATCTATCATTTTCAAAAAATGTAAAAAAAAGGGCAAAAAAACTTGCCCTCCGTAAAACATTCTTGGCAAATGCTTTCGACTTGGTTTGTCTTCCGCTGGCTCAAGGGTCCATCTGACCACAGATGCCTGGTCTGCAAAGCACGGTCAGGGCAGCTACAGCATGGGTCTCAGCAGGCTCCCACTTCGGGCCGGAATCCAACCTTCATTCCCAGCGGTGACAATGGCAGACTTGCCCTCCATAACGGATTCCTGTTAAAGGATTTAAAGTTAATTCATTTCAAATACACAGCAGGGCCTCGAAAGTCCGCCTCCTGTATTGTTATTTTTGGTCACTACCTCGGTGCGGGCGTGCATGCCTGCCTGCTGCCCTCATTGGATGTGTATTGGTAGCCGTTTCTCAGGCTCCACACCGGATTCCATCCCTCATTCCCCGGCCATTAACCGGGGTCACAAATAGCAGACTTGCCCACCTCCATATAGTGTTGGGCGAACAGTGTTCGCCACTGTTCGGGTTCTGCAGAACATCACCCTGTTCGGGTGATGTTCGAGTTCGGCCGAACACCTGACGGTGCTCGGCCAAACCGTTCGGCCATATGGCCGAACTAAGAGCGCATGGCCGAACGTTCCCCGAACGTTCGGCTAGCGCTGTGATTGGCCGAACGGGTCACGTGGTTCGGACCCGAACGCGCTCTGATTGGCCGAACTGTCACGTGGTTCGGGTAAATAAATACCCGAACCACGTCATATCTCCGCCATTTGTCTGTGGGTTTAGCTTTGGGTAGGCAGGCAGGGTAGTTCGCGCTCCAGCCACGCTAGCCAGGGTCCCCCCCAGTCATTGTGTGTCGCTGCTGGGAATAGTAGTACACCGCTCGCTCAGCATTCTGTTTACTGCCACTCTGTGTACCTCGCTCAGCCACACTATATAGCATTCTGTTTACTGCCACTCTGTGTCTGCTGGGAATAGTAGTACACCGCTTGCTCAGCCACACTATATAGCATTCTGTTTACTGCCACTCTGTGTACCTCGCTCAGCCACACTATATAGCATTCTGTTTACTGCCACTCTGTGTCTGCTGGGAATAGTGGTACACCGCTCGCTCAGCCACACTATATAGCATTCTGTTCACTGTTCTGTGTCTGCTTGGAATAGTGGTACACCGCTCGTTCAGCCACACTATATAGCATTCTGTGTACTGTTCTGTGTCTGCTGGGAACAGTAGTACACCGCTCGTTCAGCCACACTATATAGCATTCTGTGTACTGTTCTGTGTCTGCTGGGAACAGTAGTACACCGCTCGCTCAGCCACACTATATAGCATTCTGTTCACTGTTCTGTGTCTGCTGGGAATAGTGGTACACCGCTCGCTCAGCCACACTATATAGCATTCTGTTCACTGTTCTGTGTCTGCTGGGAATAGTGGTACACCGCTCGCTCAGCCACACTATATAGCATTCTGTTTACTGTTCTGTGTCTGCTGGGAACAGTAGTACACCGCTCGCTCAGCCAGAGTATATAGCATTGTGTTTACTGCCACTCTGTGTACACCGCTCAGCCAGACTATATACCATTGTTTACTGACACTCTGTGTACACCACTCAGCCACACTATATACCATTGTTTACTGACACTCTGTGTACACCGCTCAGCCAGACTATATACCATTGTTTACTGCCACTCTGATTCTGCTGGGAACAGTAGTACACCGCTCGCTCAGCCAGACTATATACCATTGTTTACTGACACTCTGTGTACACCGCTCAGCCAGACTATATACCATTGTTTACTGACACTCTGTGTACACCACTCAGCCACACTATATACCATTGTTTACTGACACTCTGTGTACACCGCTCAGCCAGACTATATACCATTGTTTACTGCCACTCTGATTCTGCTGGGAACAGTAGTACACCGCTCGCTCAGCCAGACTATATACCATTGTTTACTGACACTATATAGCAGACTATATAGCATTGTGTGTACACCGCTCAGCCAGACTATATGCCATTGTTTACTGACACTCTGTGTACACCGCTCAGCCAGACTATATACCATTGTTTACTGACACTCTGTGTACACCGCTCAGCCAGACTATATACCATTGTTTACTGCCACTCTGATTCTGCTGGGAACAGTAGTACACCGCTCGCTCAGCCAGACTATATACCATTGTTTACTGACACTCTGTGTACACCGCTCAGCCAGACTATATACCATTGTTTACTGCCACTCTGATTCTGCTGGGAACAGTAGTACACCGCTCGCTCAGCCAGACTATATACCATTGTTTACTGACACTATATAGCAGACTATATAGCATTGTGTGTACACCGCTCAGCCAGACTATATACCATTGTTTACTGACACTCTGTGTACACCGCTCAGCCAGACTATATACCATTGTTTACTGCCACTCTGATTCTGCTGGGAACAGTAGTACACCGCTCGCTCAGCCAGACTATATAGCATTGTGTTTACTGCCACTCTGTGTACACCGCTCAGCCACACTATATAGCATTGCGTACTCTGCCAGTCAGTGTGTATATTGCTGGGATCAGTAATACTCCACTCACCGTCAACCACTATATGAGCTCAACATGAGTTCCCCAGAGACCTCCGCTGTGAGCAGCACTCCCAACAACAGCAACAGCCAACGCCCCACGCAAGCTATAACATCCACCCCAGCAGCCAGTGGTCAGCAGCAGCCCTCCCCGGAGGAGAACGTTGTGTCCATCAGTCCGTCGCCAGAGCGATTAATGAGGGCTGCCATTGAGGAGATGATGGGGCCTGATGTGGAGGAGGAGGTCTGGCTCAGGCCAGCATCCCAAGTTAATGTTGAGGACGATGAGGGGTCTGTGTCTGGGGATGTTGGGGTGGCAGAGGTGGTGGGTGGGTCAGACTCAGGAGAAGAGTTGTATGATGAGGATGATGATCGGGACCATCTGTATGTGCCTCAGAGTCCGACCCCGGAAAACATGTTGTATCGTGTGTTTAGGTACTAAAATCTGCGTTCCCTCCCAGTAGTGTTGGGCGAACAGTGTTTGCCACTGTTTGGGTTCTGCAGAACATCACCCTGTTCGGGGTGACTATATAGCAGACTATATAGCATTGTGTTTAATGCCACTCTGTGTACACGGCTCAGCCACACTATATAGCATTGTGTTTACTTCCACTCTGTGTCTGCTGGGAACAGTAGTACACCGCTCACCCGCCACTGTATAGCATTGTGCTCTGTGTCACTGCTGACAATAGTGGTACACCGCTCACCCACCACTGTATAGCATTTCTGTACTGCCACTGTACTGCTGCCAGTCAGCGTGTACTTTAAGGATAAGTGAAATGAGGAAGAAATCCGGTGAAAGAGGGAGGGGCAAGGGAAGAGGTGTTTCCCCTGACGGTTCACGTACAGGCCACAGGGGAGCACCCAAGAAAACCCACTCAATACTGCCCATGTTGTCCAGGACAACAACCCTCACAGATCCAAAAGAACAGGACCAGATAATTACTTGGATGACCTCTCAAGCGTCCAGCAGTGGGTTAAGCAGCACCAGCACATCACGCACGAGGTCCGAGTCCTCAGCCAGTTAAAGTCTGGGCTTTCTTTGAAGACTGCACTGAGGATGTTACCATGGCGATTTGCAAGGTGTGCAAGACCCGCCTGAGCAGGGGGAAAAGTATTAACAACCTCTCCACCACCAGCATGAGCCGCCACATTCTATCCAAACATCCCACTCTGTGGGCAAACGCGGCAGGACAGGGTACCACCAGCAACACTGCCTCCCTTGGGTTCACCAGACTCACCACCAGACCCGCCTCAGCAGCAGCAGTAGCCCAGCCATTGCGTGGTTCACAACATTCACAAACATCAGACGATGCTGACACTGTCACTTTCCGGACTAGTGCTCTTGAGGTCTCCCAGTGTTCATCAAACACAACAACCAACAGCCCTTCGGTGTGCAGCGCTACGGTTGAGTTGTCTGTTTCTGAGATGTTTGAGCACAAGAGGAAATTGCCAGCAAATGACCCCCGGGCCGTGGCAGTAACAGCCAGCCAGTATAGCCAAGCTTCTGGCCTGCGAAATGCTGCCATATCGAGTGGTGGAGACAAACAGCTTCAAGGGCATGATGTCAGTGGCCATCCCACGTTACGTGGTTCCCAGCCGCTACCACTTTGCGCGCTCTGCAGTGCCTGAGTTGCATGAGCACGTGGTCAGCTAAATAACCCGAAGCTTGAAGAATGCCGTTGCCTGCAAGGTTCACCTCACCACTGACACCTGGACGAGTGCGTTCGGCCAGGGTCGATACATCTCCCTTACCGCGCACTGGGTGAACCTTGTGGAGCCTGGCAGCGATTCCTCACCTGCTACGGCGCGGGTGTTGCCCACGCCGCAAACAGCTGGATAACAACAGCAGCACCTACCTCTCTGACTCCTTCTCCTCCAACGCATCTCAAAGCTGTACCTCATCCGGAAATGCTAACCCAGCACCAGCAGCAGTAGGATCGTGGAAGCAGTGCAGCACAGCTGTTGGCATGCGTCAGCAAGCGTTGCTGAAGCTGATCTGCCTTGGGGATAAGCAGCACACAGGGGAGGAAATTTGGAGGGGAATAAAGGAACAGACGGATTTGTGGCTGGCACCGCTGGACCTGAAACCGGGCATGAAGCTAGACACCTGGCACGAACTGGCAATGTACGCAATAGAGGTGCTGGCTTGCCCGGCAGCCAGCGTTATGTCGGAACGCTGTTTCAGTGCTGCCGGAGGCATCATCACAGATCGGCGTATCCGCCTCTCCACAGAAAATGCAGACCGTCTGACTCAAATTAAAATGAATCAATCCTGGATTGGAAACGACTACGCAACACTCCTGGACCCCAACCAAGTAACATGACCGATGAACATCTGGGATGGTTTAGCGTTTCCGGTCCCTGTTTATTGAACCTCTCATCTGTATTACATTTATGACTGCATGGCGGCAAAAAGCATTGCTGCTATATCCGCACGCTTTTTGTCCTCATGCAAGGCCTGGGTTGTTGTGTCTCACAAAGCGTGGCCTTCTCCTCCTGCGCCTCCTCCTGTTCCATCACGTGTGCTGCTGCTGCTGCTGGGTTACCGTTGCCGCGTGGTCCCTGTTTATTGAACCTCTTATCTTTATTACATTTATGACTACATGGCGGTACAAAGCATGCTATCCGCACGCTTTTTGTCCTCATGCAAGGCCTGGGTTGTTGTGTCTCACAAAGCGTGGCCTTCTCCTCCTGCGCCTCCTCCTGTTCCATCACGTGTGCTGCTGCTGCTGCTGCTGCTGGGTTAGCGTTGCCGCGTGGTCCCTGTTTATTGAACCTCTTATCTTTATTACATTTATGACTACATGGCGGTACAAAGCATGCTATCCGCACGCTTTTTGTCCTCATGCAAGGCCTGGGTTGTTGTGTCTCACAAAGCGTGGCCTTCTCCTCCTGCGCCTCCTCCTGTTCCATCACGTGTGCTGCTGCTGGGTTAGCGTTGCCGCGTGGTCCCTGTTTATTGAACCACTTATCTTTATTACATTTATGACTGCATGGTGGTACAAAGCATGCTATCCGCACGCTTCTTGTCCTCATGCAAGGCCTGGGTTGTTGTGTCTCAAAGCGTGGCCTTCTCCTCCTGCGCCACCCTCCTCCTGTTCCATCACGTGTGCTGCTGCTGGGTTAGCATTACCTGTCCCTTTTCCTGGAACCTCTTATATGTATTACATTTATGACTGCATGCCGACAAAAAGCATGTTACCTGTGCAAAGAAAACAGACATTTCCCGCATTTAAAAGACAGTTTTCCCTTTGAAACTTTAAAATCGATTTTCTCAAAAACTATAAGCTCTTTTTGCTAAATTTTTTTTTCCTCTTGTACCCACTCCCAAGGTGCACATACCCTGTAAATTTGGGGTATGTAGCATATAAGGAGGCTTTACAAAGCACAAAAGTTCGGGTCCCCATTGACTTCCATTATGTTCGGAGTTCGGGTCGAACACCCGAACATCGCGGCCATGTTCGGCCTGTTCGGCCCGAACCCGAACATCTAGATGTTCGCCCAACACTACCTCCATATGATTCTCGTGAAAGGAATGTGGTGTCATCTTTGCCCACCATAACTGGTTCTCGTTAAAGGTTTTAAAGTACATTCATTTCAAATACACAGCAGGGCCTCGAAAGTCCTCCTCCTGTATTGTTATTTTTGGTCACTACCTCGGGGCGGGCGGGCGTGCATGACTACCCGCTGCCCTCCTTGGATGTGTAGTGATAGCCGTTGCTCAAGCTCCACACCGGATTTAAACCCCTCATTCCCCGGCCATTAGCCGGGGTCACAATGGCAGACTTGCCCGCCTCCACAGGATTCTCGGTACTGAACAAGTACACAGCAAGTAGAAAATGTAATTTAAATACAAAACGTAAGCTTTTTAACAATGCCATGGAAAGTTGAGAAGGAAGTCACACATTACCTGACATCACTGAGTGAGGATGATGATCTCGCCATGTTGCGCAGTAGTCCAGCATGGCCGTCACTACACAAACAGCTGTTTGCGGTGCGTTACACAGTGAGTTTGGTGTGTCAGTGTGAAACAGTACTCTAATTACACTCCCTGATTGATGTATACACATGCAAGATGTTTGAAAGCACGTTAGGCCTGCAATTTAGCATTCAATGTGATTTCTGCCCTTAAAACGCTGCTTTGCGTCACATCCAGATTTTTCCCCGGGACTTTTGGCATGTATCCCACTCCGCCATGCCCCCCTCCAGGTGTTAGACCCCTTGAAACATCTTTTCCATCACTTTTGTGGCTAGCATAATTTTTTCTATTTTTCAAAGTTCGCCTCCCCATTGAAGTCTATTGTGGTTTGCGAACTTTTCCGCGAACCGAACCTTCCGCGGAAGTTCGCGAACCCGGTTCGCGAACCGAAAATCGGAGGTTCGCGACATCTCTACTCAAAATTTTTTCTTTTCCTAGAAGAGCATTATAGGGGCTAGTAAGGATAGGAAGTGACAGCAACACTAAAAACAAGATTTTTTTTAGCAGTTATGAAGGTTAAAACTTTTGTTGCTTTTTTACAAATATATGTGCCCATGCTTGGGAAAGTTTCACTTGCAGTCTGTATTTACATACAGTATATCGCAAAACAGCTCCAATGAGAATATGTATAAAAGCTTACAGAAGATCTTAGAGTGGTCCTAACCATTGTTCACCCTATCGAAGACTAAAATATACATTTCAAATGGACCAGCACTTTAGTGTCTTGATATTCATGAGCCAATCCCCACAATATAGCCATGCTGGCAGATTGATCTGGCAGATCAGAGACGTAAAGGCTCACACATATGCCATGCTAAATGTTGGCTGAGACGATTGATCTTCAAGGTCTTGACTGAAATGTAGAGTCTATACATACTAGAGAAGGTACACAAATGCTCCCAGTAATGCTGCACACAGACAAACTTTATTGGGTGAAAAGCACTTCCATTAATCTCTTCACCAACATAGATTGCACAACCCCAATCCCAATCCAATAGCACAAACCCGAAGACTGTGGGGTGGTGTCGATGGGGGCAATAAGGCCTGACAACCGTTTAGCGCTCCTGCGCTTTCTCAAAGGCTTCAAGTATAGTATGTATACAGGTGTCACATAATATCATTTAGTGTTTCGGTCTCTTTGAGGGCTCTTTTCCACAGACTGTTGAACTGTGTGCTCAGCAAGCAGTTACCAGGCAGCAGTGAGCAGATACCAGGCAGCAATAAGCAGTTACCAGCCAGGCAGCAGTGAGCAGTTGTGAGAGTTTGAGAGGCATTTCACTGCCTATCAACAGTCGTGGAAAAGAGGCCTTAGTCCGCTATACTTTCCTTGTGGTTTTGGGTCACCTCGAGCTGTTTGGTTACTCTGTATGATATAATTTAGTGATCTGGCATGTGAATGAGCACTGAACGAGTGCATTGTTTCAATGCTTAGATTTCATGCTGGACGCCAGTCACTGTCCCATTGCCCCGACCCTCTCTATCGAAACAGAACACACCACTCAACTATAGCTTAGAAGCTGTTAAGGGCTTGTGCACAATCAACAGTTATCATATGTGTGTATGCACCTCCAATGTGCAGTCAAGAATAGTCACGGTCGATGAGATGTAAACAATTTCATGCCAAGGCAAATGTTTATGCTAATTGTATGTTAATGCATGCACTTTGAAAATGGGCCAATCAAATGCTGTTGCTGAGACATTCAAGTGGTCCATTTTAAAACTGCATAAATGTGCATGTAATTAGCATAACATTTGCATCAGCTTGGAATGTTTTGCATCGTATTACCACCCCTAGTTGAAGAGAAAGGATGTTTTGCTATAATGACTTGAAACATGTTATGTGCACAGAACATCATATTTTGTCTCAGCACCTGGACTGGATGTTTTTTAAACAACACAGTGAAACATGCATGTATGCCTCTTCACCGTTGGTTCATACAGATCATCTAATAATTATCTGCTGTGTCAGTCTACCAGGATGTGACTAGCATCATTTGGTTGAGCAGCCTTTGTCTGCAGAGACCTTGATTCATCCCACTGAAAGTATCTGACTACTCATAGCACATGACATGTGCATTAGTGACTTTGTTTTTTGTATTTTAGTAAATATTGTTTTTGAGTGCAAGCTAAGTGTGTTCCTTCTTATCACTCATAACATTATTTTGTTACACAGAAAGGTCATTAAAATGTTCCTTTGGGTACATTTATTTGCAATCTAAAGCACCAGAAACAGCTGAGAAATATCACGGTGAAACTTGATCACTATGTTTATTTGAATATTTGTATAAAACTCTGGATCAAATCCAGCAATTCATGTTCAGAAAACACATCAATCTTTCTCCTCAGGTCACACTTTGAGTTCCTAGCCCTGTTCACAACCACATCTGGCTCCTTCTTCTTCTGGATGTCAAAGAAGTACATTAGTTTCTATTGCTATTATGATTTCTTACTACTTATTGCTCATTTTAAGATATCATTCAAAGTGAAAGGGATATGGATGGAAGCTGCCATGTGTATTTCCTTTTAAGTAATACCAGTTGCCTGGCAGCGGAGTCTTCTACTGTGAAGCAGCGTCTGGAAGCAGAAAAAAAATTATGCACGCTCCTGCACACGGTTTTTGTGAGCAAAAGGGGAGTTTTCTTGCTAATTGGCTGCACTTGTGGTTGGGGAGAGCGAGAAGGAGGGGCCCCCAAAGCCTCTGGGCCCCCCTGCAATGGCAGGGGTTGCAGGGGTGCCTCCATGTATGTGTAAAGGGCCCAGATCCTCCCCTGGGTCGCCATCCTTGCTCTGGAATTCCCAAGATTCAGCAAATATTTCACAGTTATTTATTCTCAACTATGCACAATCACTATCTTAATTAGCTACTTCAAAGTGTCTATCATAAGCAACAGTTCCTGTGGTATCTAGCTGATTACTAATGGCAAGTATTAATTCAATGAATTGCAGATTTTATAGCCGCTAAAATGATCTCTCCAGCTTTCACGTGTCCAGTCTGATTTTGCGCCTAGGGAATCCTTAAACAGAAATATATAGCAGATTTTTGGCGCTTTAATCATCTCTTCGCCACACTGTGGCAGTTCTAATTTCTGGCTCTGTCTTAGTCACAAAACAGTATTTTATTACCCATAGAACTGTAAGTAAATATAAAAAGGCTAATCACTGTTTCAGTAACAGATTAATCACATAATTATACCATCTGGCTTCTGAATTTGATTCCAAATTATGTTTTTTTTTATGTATTCTCTCTAGTTGATTTTTTTCCAACCGCTTAAGAGCCCATTTATAAAAGAGTGAAGCCTTATTTAGGCCATTTTTTTTAGATCTGCCCTTGTGTTATATTGTAGACGTTGTTTTCTTAAAACTTTGATTTGTTAGTTTTGCCAGGTGTAGTGCCATCAAATATAATCAATGCACTTTTTTATGGAAGTAATCTAATATTCATCCACTTTCCTCTTGATATCCAAGATATCAATGTTAAATCTATAAACTTTTAAGCCTGCAATTGTGCCTCTCTTTCGTAGCAGCAAATGCTTAGGTTACTCTTCTGTCCCTAATTTTACAGTTTTGTCCATAAATGTTTGTTTTTTTATGAGGAAAAGAAAGATGCATTTCATGATTGTAAGAGGACTGTCTTTTCTATCACCTTCTGGGGTGCTGTCGTTATTTTGTTGATAACATTTTTTTTTTTTTTTTACAAATGTACTTGTATTTTCTCCCTTGGGCTAGTATTATATTAACACCTTCACTCTGTCTCTTTCTTAGTAGTCCCTTCCCTTTCCTCGGATGTACTCACCTTGTGTCCTGTCACTACCTTTTAAGTTGAAAATAGGAGCTGCTCCAGAGGCGTAGCTAGGGCTTTCAGCGCCCGGGGACAAAGACTATTAATGCGCCCCCTAAGGTGAAGGCTGCGCCGTGCCAAAAAAGGGGCATGGCCACATAATAAATGTGGGCGTGGTTATGGGTGGAGCCAAATGTACAGGAAGTTAGCAGTAGTGCCCAGTATAGGTAGGTAGTGCCCCAGTATAGCTAGTATAGTGCCCAGTATAGCTAGGTAGTGCCCCAGTATAGCTAGTATAGTGCCCAGTACAGCTAGGTAGTGCCCGTAGCTAATATAGTGCCCAGTATGGGTAGGTAGTGCCCTAGTATAGCTAGTATAGTGCCCAGTATAGCTAGTATAGTGCCCAGTATGGGTAGGTAGTGCCCCAGTATGGGTAGTATAGTGCCCAGTTACAGTATAGGTAGGTAGTGCCCCAGTATAGCTAGTATAGTGCCCAGTATAGCTAGTTGTAGTGCCTCACACACAGTCTGTGCTGACATGTAGTGCATCACATACAAGCTATGCAGGCACTTGTAGTGCACCACACACAGGATATACTGGCACTTGTAGTGCATCACACACAGGAGATACTAGCACTTGTAGTGCATCACACACAGGATAGGATATACTGGCACTTGTAGTGCATCACACACAGGATATACTGGCACTTGTAGTGCATCACACACAGGATATACTGGCACTTGTACTGCATCACACACAGGATATACTTGCACTTAAAATGCAAGTTGCACTACAAGAGCCAGTATGTGATGAACTACAAGTACGAGTATAGCCTGTATGTGCTCAAGTGTGAGGAACTACAAGTGCCAGAATAGCCAGTTTGTAATGCACGACAAGTGTCAGCATAGCCTGCACCTGACTTGCAGGGCTTTAGGTGAATGTTATGCTGGCACTTGAGTTTTAGGTGCTCTCTCAATGCATGCTGAGTCTTGCAATCCGCCCATTGCCCCCTCCCCCAGCTGTCACTCACACAGCCTGTTTCTCTGCATGGAGCCAACACAGTCCTGGGGGAGCCTCTCCTGGTCTGACAATCTCCTCTGCCGTGCAGTAGCCTCCCGTCCATCCTCCCCCGGAAGTCCTGGAGCTGCTCTGTACCGTGAGCCTCCCTCCAGCAGCCGCGCCCGAGTCACCCAAGTGTGAGCGGCAGCACCAGCAAAATCGCGCTGCACACTCCGAGTTCCCATACTCCACCGGCGGGCTGTCAGGCAGGAACTGGCAGGGCCGCCATCAGAAATTTTGGGGCCGCTCACACATCATCAGGTCTGCACTCCCCCCTCCTCTTCCTAATGCACCAGCATTTTCTCCCAAAACAGTTAAGCAAAGTGACCCTAAAGACAATTTGCTATTAGAAAGGGTAACATTGGATGCTGCTACAAGCAGGGAATGGATCACCCGAACCTAATAATATATATATATATATATATATATATATATATATATATATATATATATATATATATATATATTAAGCCCTCAGCATAGTGGTGCAGTCAGTGCTTAGAGCTCTCACCCTTGCAGTCAGTGCTGGGTCCCCGATTCGAATTTCAGCCAGGGCACTATATCCATGTCTGTGTGGGTTTCCTCTGGGCACTCTGGTTTCCTCCCACATCCCAAAACCATACAGATAAGTTAATTGAATTAGCCCAAGACTACAATGGACACATTACTATAGTAGGTATTAAATTGTGAGCCCTTCTAAGAGACAGTTAAAGGGGAACTGAAGTAAGAGGTATACGGAGGCTGCCATATTTCCTTTTAATCAATACTAGTTGCCTGGCTGCCCTGCTGATCTATTTGGCCCCAGTAGTGTCTGAATCACACCAGAAACAAGCATGCAGCTAATCTTGTCAGCGCTGACAATAATGTCAGAAACGCCTGATCTGCTGCATGCTTGTTCAGGGGCTATGGATAATAGTATTAGAGGCAGAGGATCAGCAGGAGGGCCTGGCAACTGGCATTGCTTAGATGGAAATAAATATGGCAGCCTCCATATCCCTCTCACTTCAGTTGTCCTGTAAGTGAGAGCTGTGAGAGATGTTGGTGGCGCTATTTAAAAAAAAAAAAAACACATACGCACAGAAAATGTATACGGTTACAAAAAAACCCCACAGAAATCATTGTTCTATCAGCAAATTACACACACAAATCATTCTTCTATCAGCAAATCACACACACAAATCATTCTTCTATCAGCAAATCACACACACAAATCATTCTTCTATCAGCAAATCACACACACAAATCATTCTTCTATCAGCAAATCACACACACAAATCATTCTTCTATCAGCAAATCACACACACACACACACACACACACACACACACACACACACACACACACACACACACACACACACACACACACACACACACACACACACAATTCTATCAGCAAATCACACACACACACTATTCTATCAGCAAATCACACACACACAAATCATTGTTCTATCAGCAAATCACACACACACACACACACACACACACACACACTATTCTATCGGCAAATCACACACACAAATCATTCTTCTATCAGCAAATCACACACACACACACACACACACACACAAATCATCGTTCTATCAGCAGATCACACACACACACACAAATCATTGTTCTATCAGCAAATCACACACACAAATCATTGTTCTATCAGCAAATCACACACACACACAAATCATTGTTCTATCAGAAAATCACACACACACACACACACACACACAAATCATTGCTCTATCAGCAAATCACACACACAAACCATCGTTCTATCAGCAAATCTCTCTCACACACACACACACACACACAAACCATCATTCTATCAGCAAATCTCTCTCACACACACACACACACACACACACAAACCATCATTCTATCAGCAAATCTCTCTCTCACACACACACACACACACACACACACACAAACCATCATTCTATCAGCAAATCTCTCTCTCACACACACACACACACACACACACACACACACACACACACACACACACACAAACCATCATTCTATCAGCAAATCTCTCTCACACACACACACACACACACACACACACACACACACACACACACAAACCATCATTCTATCAGCAAATCTCTCTCACACACACACACACACACACACACACACACACACACACACACACACACACACACACACACAAACCATCATTCTATCAGCAAATCTCTCTCTCACACACACACACACACACACACACACACACACACACACACACACACACACACACACACACACACACCCTGAAAAAGTCAGCCAAGTTACTGAAGGGGTTAAGCACCCCCTCCCCCCCTTACCATGAGACTGAGAGCAGACATGGAATGCAGAGTCCAGGCTGGAAGCACCACTGTGCTGCGTGAAGAAAAGAGGAAGGATTCCTGACCAGCCTGCGATACATCATACCTTAGCTCATTCCTTTCACAGGAGCAGCAGCAACTTGTCACCCTCCATCTCTGCTCCCCTTTCCCAGCTGCAGTGTTCCCATGAATCCCATCACCAGCGCTCTGCATATTCCCGGGGTTCCATACTTCAAAGTTGAAGACCCCACACTGCTCTGCAGGCTGTCTACTCAGCGCCTAACTGAAATATACAGAGCTTTTTTAAACACTAGATAACTGGCGCTGAGGAGACAGCCTGCAGTAGAGATGGGTCCTTGATGGAATCTTGAAGCTGCTAGACCTAGCCTTCCCAACTACCGATAAATGCAGAGCGCCGCCGATGCTGCCTATGTTTTAATTTGATGCGGAGGTATGACAGCAGCTGGGCGCCCTTGGGGACCCAGCGCCCCGGGGCACTTGTCCTACCCCGACCCCCCCAAGCTACGCGTCTGAGCTGCTCCCTGCATTGCCCCCTCCCTTCTGTGTAAACAGTGCTATATCCAAGACACTAGGTGCCCATACATCTAGCGATTTTACTGTACAATCGACCATTTGATTTGATCCTTTTAATGAATCGAGAGGGAATGGAGTGTGTTCCAGTATGCTCAATCGATGAAAAGTGCCTGATATCATGTCAAATTGACCATTTTAGTTGATCGAGCAGGATGCAAGATATCGGTCGATCGCTCAGGAATTGGCTACTGTTTACGTATCATTCAACTGACTCTGAATCGATTTTTTCGTTCAGAGCATGGCGACGCAACATTGGTCAGATTGATTAGTGAAGGTGAATTGCATAGAAATCGCTTGTAGTGTGAGGGTCACTAGTTGATCAACTTTCGATCAACTATACTGAAGTTGATTCCCCAATAAAGTTAATCGCTTTGTTGATTGAATCAGAATCGCTAGATGTATGGCTAGAATATAAGTCAGAAACTATGGTAACTGTAGATAGTCGTAAAAAGAATGAGGCCATTTTCAATTTGCACACAGCAATATAGCAGCCCCATTACACAATGACAATACTGTATATTATGCAACTTTGGCCAGCGAGGTTAGATGGCAATGTGTATTAGTATAACAATGTTTAATAAGGTATGTGGACCGTAACATAGATGAGATCAAGTGAAGTAAATTTTAGTGCAAGCTTGAGTTAATTTTATGAACAAATTTTCCAGCCAAGACCCTCACAGTAAACCAGCCACAGTACAGGATAAGGCTCCATAAAATATGCATGTTGTATGACATAGTGACCATCTTTGCTTTCCTTGCTACTGTTGTTGCTAGTGTCCATAAAGCAAAGGCTCACAAGCAGAATTCAGCCCAGGGAGAAAATCTCATTAAAATCGAATGGCTAACTGCTTTGTATAATGGGAAGAAATACATACATTCTGGATGAGAAGTCTGAATGTCAGCTAATGAGGAGATATAAGCTGAGCCTTGGAAAGAGGACTTGGAGCCATAGCAGGGAGGAACCCATTTTTCAGTGAGACTTTGGAAAAGAATTGTTTCAATGGAACATACTAGTATTATAAAATACATTGGCTTTCTGGATGCTATACCCATCTGAAGTGAAGGAATAGTGGACGTCTGGATCCTTGGGTGATCGTGGTCCATTCCTTCTGTCATTGAATGTGAGACATAAAACCTTATAATTATTATTATTATTATTATTATTCATTCAATTTATAAAGTACCAACATATTACGCAGCGCTGGACAATAAATATATACAATGATACAAGGATGACAGACATAACAAGGTTATACAACATAGAACAAAGTTAAACATGCAAATTGTTCAAAATACATGATCATGCAATATGGGCTGGTTAGGTAGGCCCAGTAATACCAGTACAGGATGTCATAGGACAGGAGCACATGATCCTGTAGATTACACTAGGGAATGGCGGACCCTGCCAGAGGCTTACAATCTAAAGGGTGGGGTGGAAACACTAGGTGGGGCTGTTAAATACTCATTAAAGAGTTACTGTGCGGTAGGAGGTGGGTAGGCCATCCTAAAGAGGTAGGTTTTAAGGGCTTGCTTGAATGTGTTGAAAGAGGGAGCAAGTCTGATGGGTGGTGGAAGGGCATTCCAGAGGGTGGGGGCAGCCCTTGAGAAATCCTGCAGGCGGGCATGGGAGTGTGAAATGCGTGGGGTGGTGAGGCGAAGGTCGTTGGAGGATCGGAGGGGGCGACCTGGTGTATACCTGTGAACAAGCTCCGAGATGTAGGTAGGGCAGGTTTTGTGCACAGATTTATACGCCAGGCATAGAATCTTGAAAGTTATCCTGAAACGGATAGGGAGCCAGTGCAGGGATTCACAAAGGGGAGATGAGGATGGGGAGCGGTGCGAGGAATGGATGAGTCTTGCAGCCGCATTCATCACTGATTGAAGGGGGGCAGTGCGTTTCAGGGGGAGGCCAGAAAGGAGGGAGTTACAGTAATCAAGGCGGGAGATGATTAGGGCATGGATGAGCAGTTTGGTCGTGTCTGGGGTTAAGAAGGGGCGGATCTTGGAGATATTACAGAGGTGGAAATTGCAGGCTCTGGTGATGTTTTGGATGTGTGGGATGAAGGAGAGGTCAGAGTCCAAGGTGACACCCAGACAGCAGGCCTGGGAGGTAGGGCGAATAGTTGTGTTGTCGATTGTGAGGTGGAAATCTGGGAGGGGTGCAGCAGCATGCGGTGGAAAGATCAGGAGCTCAGTTTTGTCTAGGTTAAGCTTCAGGAACCTAGCTGACATCCAGGAGGAAATTGCTGAGAGACACAAGGAGACCTTGCTTATGGTGGTGGATAAGAGATCGGGGGTATGGAGATAAATCTGAGTGTCATCTGCATAAAGGTGGTAATTGAAGCCCAGGGAGGAGATAAGCTTGCCAATGGAGGAAGTGTATATGGAGAAAAGAAGGGGGCCTAGTACAGAGCCCTGGGGGACCCCAACTGCGAGGGGGGCAGGGGTTGAGGAGGAGCCATTGAAGGAAGTGGTGAAGGAGCGATTGGATAGGTAGGAGGAGATCCAGGCCAAGGCAAAGCCATGGATGCCCATGGACTGTAGTGATTGGAGGAGGAGGGGGTGGTCAACAGTGTCAAATGCGGCGGAGAGGTCAAGGAGGAGCAGGATGGAATAACTGCCTTTGGCCCTGGCAAGGATAAGGTCGTTGACCACCTTGGCAAGGGCTGTTTCAGTTGAGTGTGCAGGTCGGAATCCAGACTGTAGGGGGTCAAGTAGGGTATTGGTGTTGATGTATTGGGTAATGCGTTGGTGTACCAGACGTTCAAGGAGTTTAGAAGCATAGGGAAGGAGGGAGATTGGGCGGTAGTTTGAGGGTAGGGATGGGTTGAGTGAGGGTTTTTTCAGCAGGGGAAGTACAGTGGCCTGTTTGAATGGTTTGGGGAAGGTGCCTGTGGAAAGGGAGAGATTGAACAAGGAGGTGAGGACTGGGGCCAGGTCAGGGAAGTGGGGACGAAGAGTATTGGCAGGTACCGGGTTATAATGTGGGTTGTTGGCAGCTGGTAAGCCCCTCTTACCCTTCTGGGTGATGGACAACCATGAGATTATACACTATTGGAATTTCACTGTGGTGAAGTCAGGGCCCGTCCTAGACTTTTCACTGCCTGAGGCAAACTTGTGAGGATACCCCCCCCCCCCCACCCACACACACACACACACACACACACACATTTTGGAATGATTGCACAGCACCCGACAATTTACTCTGCTTCATTTAATGTTCTCACATGATATGCTGCAGCTCAACACAATAGCACAATGGCTAGCTGTGAGTCTGTGACAAGCAAACTGCTCACCCTCAGCCACTCCATTCCTACTCAGTCTGGACAGCAGTGCCACCTTCTCCCTTCTGCTGTGCAAGTCAAATGAAACACTGCTGCTCTCCTGCCTCCCCCCTCCTCACTCACTGTCAGACTCCTCACACAGCACAACAAGCTGCTTTTCCCCAATGATGACCTCCTCTTACTTCTCCTCCTACTCCGACTGCATGCTGTTAGTGTAAACACAGTACAAACATGCTGCTCCTGTAATCTCTGCCACCTGATGCAAATGTTTCACCTTGCTTCATGGGAGAACCACCAGCCCTGGGTGAAGTCCTACAGATTGTATATTATAGGATTTGCCTTATGATCTGAGCTGATTTCTTCTATTATTACAATGTAACATACTAGTGTTATAAATATAAAATATCCTGATAAAGGGTACCTGAAGCAAAAAAAAAAATGAAATCAAATACTTACCTCAGTAGTGGGAAGCCCCTGGATAATCTAAAGGCATCCCCTATCCTACCTGACTCCACCATTCCTGCAATGACGACCCTCTGAACATATTTGACAAGGGCTTGCTGGCCATGCTCCTGACAGTTTACTAAGAGGTCGCTCTTTTCCTCCATGCATAAGCTTTTTCTTTTGGCCTTTTTCCTCCATGCATGAGTGGATCTGAGTTCCTTACACCTGCACAGGCCATACTTGCACCTGCACAGATGGACTGCGCTTTTACACGAATGGGAGTGTGACCACAAAGATGAACAGGGTCCTGGCAAGCAGCGTTGGGATAAAAGAGGATCGGAAAAGCCTCTGGATCATCCCTCTACTGGGGTAAGTATCCAGCTTTTCCCTTTTTCCCCCCGCAGGTTTGCTTTAAATAATGCATTATCTGAACCTCTAAGATAGTCCCTTATTGAAAAAAAGCTATGCCAAATACAATTTCTTCCCTGTAATAGAAGATGCTTAAAAGGATTTAGCTACAAATGAGCAAGGATTTACCTCTGTGATGCATCTGTAGGTGAATATGCAAATATACAAAAAACATAGTTCAAATTACAGGCAGCTGTTTCAGGTTGTTTTGTCTTCATCATTGATGAGGTAGAGGCTTTACACAGTACCTAGATGAGTTATGAAGAATCAGAACCACTAACATTTTGCAGCGTACCAAATGAATTATAAAATCCCCTTGAAAAAGCTATGCTGACTACACTTTTACTTTCCTAAAAAAACATATTTGAAAACAATGAGCTTTGTAAGTAATTACCCTCATGATAGATCAATTTAGGTCAATGAATAAAAAATATCTTTTTCCCACATTTCTATCCCTGAAAAGTACTTATAGCCTATTTCAGGAGATAAGATAGGCAAGACTCCCTAACACTGCTACTGCCTATAGAGCGCGTCCTAGTGGCTGCAGCTCTGGCGCTTTGAGTCCGCCAGGAGAAAAGCGCGATATAAATGTTCTGTGTTTGTTTGTTTGTACAGTGGTGTGAAAAACTATTTGCCCCCTTCCTGTTTTCTTATTCTTTTGCATGTTTGTCACACTTACATGTTTCTGCTCATCAAAAACCATTAACTATTAGTCAAAGATAACATAATTGAACACAAAATGCAGTTTTAAATGATGGTTTTTATTATTTAGTGAGAAAAAAACCTCAAAACCTATATGGAGCTGTGTGAAAAAGAAATTGCCCCCTGAACCTAATAACTGGTTGGACCACCCTTAGCAGCAATAACTGCAATCAAGCGTTTGCGATAACTTGCAACAAGTCTTTTACAGCGCTCTGGAGGAATTTTGGCCCACTCATCTTTGCAGAATTGTTGTAAATCAGCTTTATTTGAGGGTTTTCTAGCATGAACCGCCTTTTTAAGGTCATGCCACAACATCTCAATAGGATTCAGGTCAGGACTTTGACTAGGCCACTCCAAAGTCTTCATTTTGTTTTTCTTCAGCCATTCAGAGGTGGATTTGCTGGTGTGTTTTGGGTCATTGTCCTGCTGCAGCACCCAAGATCGCTTCAGCTTGAGTTGACGAACAGATGGCCGGACATTCTCCTTCAGGATGTTTTGGTAGACAGTAGAATTCATGGTTCCATCTATCACAGCAAGCCTTCCAGGTCCTGAAGCAGCAAAACAACCCCAGACCATCACACTACCACCACCATATTTTACTGTTGGTATGATGTTCTTTTGCTGAAATGCTGTGTTACTTCTATGCCAGATGTAACGGGACAGGCACCTTCCAAAAAGTTCAACTTTTGTCTCGTTGGTCCACAAGGTATTTTCCCAAAAGTCTTGGCAATCATTGAAATGTTTTTTAGCAAAATTGAGACGAGCTTAATGTTCTTTTTGCTTAAAAGTGGTTTGCGCCTTGGATATCTGCCATGCAGGCCGTTTTTGCCCAGTCTTTTTCTTATGGTGGAGTCATGAACACTGACCTTAATTGAGGCAAGTAAGACCTGCAGTTATTTAGATGTTGTCCTGGTGTGTTTTGTGGCCTCTCGGATGAGTTTTCTCTGCGCTCTTGGGGTAATATTGGTCGACCGGCCACTCCTGGGAAGGTTCATCCCTGTTCTATGTTTTTGCCATTTTTGGATAATGGCTCTCACTGTGGTTCGCTGGAGTCCCAAAGCTTTAGAAATGGCTTTATAACCTTTACCAGACTGATGGATCTCAATTACAGTACTTTTGTTCTCATTTGTTCCTGAATTTCTTTGGATCTTGGCATGGTGTCTAGCTTTTGAGGTGCTTTTGGTCTACTTCTCTGTGTCAGATAGCTCCTATTTAAGTGATTTCTTGATTGAATCAGGTGTGGCAGTAAGCAGGTCTGGGGGTGACTACAGAAAATGAACTCGGGTGTGATAAACCACAGTTAAGTTATTTTTTAACAAGGAGGGGCAATCACTTTTTCACACAGGGCCATGTAGATTTGGAGGTTTTTTTTCTTACTAAATAATAAAAACCATCATTTAAAACTGCATTTTGTGTTCAATTATGTTATCTTTGACTAATAGTTAACGGTTTTTGATGAGCAGAAACATTTAAGTGTGACAAACATGCAAAAGAATAAGAAATCAGGAAGGGGGCAAATAGTTTTTCACACCACTGTAATTCAATATGCAGACAGACAGCTGTTTCAGGTTGTTTTGGTCTTCATCAGCACAAAATATAGATTAATATGGCTGGCTGGTTCTATGGCAGAACTTGTGATGTAAAGGTGTTACAGAGTGCTTAGTTAAGTACACACATAAATTACTCATACTAAAAGATACAAAGCATCATACAGGATTTTTTTAGACTAGTTGAAATTTTCCTTTAATTGTTAATTGTGTCGTTTCATTTGTGTGACATAATGTTTTGCTCATGTTACAGTAATATCAACTGATGCAACTGAGAAGGCCATGGACGAGAAACAAGTACGGAACATCAGGTATGTCCCTGTGGGAAAAAGTCCGTTGGGAGAACCAAGAGGGAACTTTATAAGCGGGTGGGCGAGCATTTTAATAATATAAAGAAGGGTTGGGAGGAACACCCACTATCTAAACATTAAAAGATGGCATGACCGCCAGTTAAAAGACATTATTTTCTTTGGGGTGGAAATAGTTTCTAGGGACCCGAGGGGAGGGGATTATATTGCCAGGATGTCCAGGGTGGAGAGTAAGTGGATATTCAATCTGGACACCCTGGCCCCCAAGGGCCTGAATGAAGAGATGGAACTTTTTGGATTTTTGAAATAGTCAACTGAGTGAGTGTGCAGCAATGAGGGGATATTTGGGGAAATTGCTGATGAGCAATGGAGCTGCTTCTGATGTAGAAATAAATTGTATTTTTTAACAATGTATAATAATGTTTTATTATATTTTTAATGTTTTAATTTTAGAAGTAAGTAGGCATATAACGACAACTGGATATATATAATGCAAAGAGAGGTCTACAGAAGTTTATGTATATATATATATATATATATATATATATATATATATATATATATATATATATATATATATATACACACAGTATATATATAGATAGATAGATAGATAGATAGATAGATAGATAGATCACTGTGAGGAGAAGTCTTTAATTTGGAGCGGAATTATATTGTATTGTGTGGAAAAAGAAGTGAATGATGGAAATGTCCAGGAGTGTTCTGTGACTTTAAGGAAGGAGCGAAGGGAGGAGTCTGTAAACTATAAAAATATGGTGATCATTGTTCTGAACCATTCCAATCATTCTGATGAAGACACCTGTGCGTGTTGAAACATGTCAATGTGATCACAGTGGGGCATCCCATAAGATCAATTGGAATACGTTGTCCCTTAGCACAACATTTTCAAGCAGGACCAGTGGATATCGTATGACTGGTGGCAGCTGGAAAGCAGGGAAACAGTGGTCAGATGCACGGAAGTGACGTCTCTGGTCAGAACTTTGAACCGGAAGTACTACTGGTGACTGCCGCGGAGAACGAAGAGTGACGAGCGGCTCTTAATCAGGACCGGCCACCACCGACTGGCGTATCCATCGCGGCGAGGGGAGACGGGTGTGTTACCCTGCAGCAGTCCCTCTCCCCTGCTTCATTTATATTGCCGCAGAAGTCATAGGTTGGTGCCGCAACTTGCACTGTATGAATGAGCCGACTCGGGGGAAACTCAACAGTAACCAGTAAGATCCCAGGACATTAAGGGCTGGTTCAGACGGACGTTTGTGCAGCGTCTACTGCCAGCGTTTGGGGCTTGGCGTTAAACGCTCCCATTCAAGTGAATGGGAGCATTTGTACCAAGCTTTTACGCGCGTTTACACGAACGCGGCGTTCGGGTCCCGATTTTCCCTGGCGTTCAAGGAGCCCCTGGAAGCTACATGTAGCTTCCAGGGGCGGTTAACCGCGACGGGTAATGTCCCCCTAGGGAAAGAAAAAACGCGACCGCATGCGAACGCAACGTGAACGAAACGCGAACGCTGCTGAAAGCCTGAACGCATCACGAACGCAACGCCAACGAACGCAACGCCTCTGAACGTCCGTCTGAACCAGCCCTAAGACCTCCTTGGATCTGCAAATTTAATAGGAATAAGTTAGGAAACTGACTTTAAGCTATAGGATAAGGTGCAATTGGAGATTCCTATATACCCTGGTTATTGTTAAAACTGAAAAGGCGATTGTTGAAACTGAAACAGGGATTGTCCAGTTTTTATGCATATACGCTCTTTTATTCATTGAAAGTTTTTTTATAAATATTCCTATTTTTTAGGTGCACACATTTTTGGAAAGCTCATCAGCATACTCCCAGGGCTGTGTATGGGTGGATGTATGAAAAGAGTGTGTGCGAATATCATATGAATTGCTCTTTTGGTATGCCAATTTTAATACAATTTGATTAAAAAAGGAATATCCTTTTGTGGAAACTACCAGCGCTTCTCACATAATGTGATATAAGGTTGTTTAGGTGAAGTTGGGGATAGGGGTACCCCAACACAGTGAGGTAGCAGCAGGTAAAAAGAGGAAATCCCTCCTTTCCGCCCTCCTTTGTCTGTTTTCCATAAGCGCCACCTAAAGTTTTGATAAAAGTACGGAACATCAAGCTACTTACCTTGCACTTAATTTATAGATACTGCATATTATTTAATGGAACCTGATTTTTTTGTTTGACTTTTTTGGTCTGGCTTTTAAGGTCAAATCTGATGTGAGCCAAGCTTGCTAATTATCTGTTAAAAACAGTGATCTTCTGGTCTTTTACATGTCTGTGTCCAATTCTTTACACTACACTCAAATGCCTGAAATGAGAGGGATATGCATTTCCTTTTAAACAATACCAGTTGCCTGGCATCCTGCTGATATTTCATGCATCAGTAGTGTCTGGTTCACACACCAGCATGCAGCAAAATCAGTCAAACCTCTGATCTGAATGCTTGTTCAGGATCTATGACAAAATATTGGAGGAAGAGAATCTGCAAGAAAGCCAGGCAATTTGCATTGTTAAAAATAAAACAAATATGGCAGCCTCCATATCCCTCTCACTTCAGGAGTCCTTTGAATGTAGTATGAAGAATTGGACACGGACATGGAAAAGCCCGGAAGATCACTGTTTTAACAGATATTGCGCAAGCTGAGCTCATGTCAGATTTGATGTTAACAGGCAAATTATCTTTTCTTACCTTTGTGTGTATTTCTACTTCTTCAGCATCATTCTTCCAGTGCCATGCACCTCCATACACTATAAGACATTAAATAATGTCCTTGAAGCCCGACTACACACAGAATAGTAGTGCATGATATTTCCATGATAGAGTTTCCTAAGCCATGACTCCAGACAGAAAATGAAATCTACACACAAGCAGCTTTAGATGGCTGTACTGTGCCTACACAAGGGTCGTTCACACCATACAGCATACAGCATTTTCTAGGAGTGTGCTGTCGCACATACTGTATGTACCATGGTGCTCTGTGGTTGCATTCAGCCTTAACTGAAAGGCACTTTGTATCACAACACATCAACATGCAGCATGCAGGATTTTTTTATTCTTACAATAGACTGCATTAAAGAGTAACTGTCAGGCTGCAGAAGCTAATTTAAACCTCTATTCTCCTGTGTTAAACAGTTTAGAAGGAAGCCCAAAAGCCATTAGTGAAGATAAAAATCTCAGTTACCTTTGATGTGTGCTTATCAGCAAGGCTGTTAAAACCCAAGAGGACGCAAGCCACATACTATACTGCAAAGCATTCTGGGGCCCTCCCCTCGGCTGCTAATGAGACGTTACAGCAGCTTGTAATCAGTCCAGCGCGTAGCACTGATAAATCTCCGGGCAGAGTACACTGCAGGAGTCAGCTATTGTTCCTAGCCACATGGCTCATTAATATTCACTGCACACTGTGTTGTTCAAGTAGGAGCTTTTCTGTGATCAGGAAGCAGGCAGGACATGACGACACATTTGACAGAAAAACATGGAGCCTGCCATGAGCTGTCAGGAGCATCTATCTCTGCATATACTATATACAAATTCTGTGAAATCCAAACGTGGACAGTGAAATGCATATGTAATGTAAGTACAGCCAATCTTAAGCTACTGATATATGTGTTTATTTTCTCTGAGACCTTATACCTAACAGCTCCTCTTTAAGGCCATGAATCAGCATTACAATCAATATAATGCTGTATTTTGGCATCTCACCACTTGCTATAAAAATGCTAAATTAAACTCTACAGTTATGTCTCGGTGATAAAGCTCATTGAGTATCCTGAAAAAAGTGGCTTTAAGTTATTAAAAAAACTGTGTGCTACTAAGAGTGAAGATTTTGTCACATCACCACTGTCATACCAGGACAAACCAAGGGTTGCTAAAAGGAGAGTGAATTAGTACATGTAAGATTGCTGTTATATGCATGTGCTCACCAGGGCCGGCACTACCATAGAGGCAAAAGAGGCAGCTGCCCCAGGGCCCCAGAGCTTGTAGGGGCCCCTAGTGGCTACAAAAAAAAATTCAAATCGACCTTATAGTTTTTGAGAAAACTGATTTTAAAGTTTCAAAGGAAAAAAAATACACATTTAAAAACCCGCCGACTTTAATGGTTAATTGCAAATCCACCTTAAATGCTAGAAACCCTACATTTGCAGGATATGTTAAGGAGATCATTGGGAATAAGAGGAAAAAAACAATTTTTCAAAAAGACCTTATAGTTTTTGAGAAAATCGATTTTTACGTTTCAAAGGAAAAAAGTATACTTTTAAATGCGGTAAATGTCACTTTTAGTAGCAAACCTAACGGTAGTGTAATTTTACATGCATCAAAAGAAAGCGCAGTAAATTTCCTGACGGGGTTTCCAGGGGGCCCATACGCAGCCGCAGCGCTTTCGCCAGGGATCGCTATACAGCCGCAATATGGCTGTATGAAGATCCCTGGCATTTTTTCCTGTTTTCCCAATTTTTTTTATGTTTAGAGTGCGGGAATTTTTTTAAAAAAAAAATTATGTGGGGTCCCCCCTCCTGAAACTTTTTAACCCCTTGTCCCCCATGCAGGCTGGGGTAGCCCGAATGTGGAGCTCCAATCGATTGGGGACTATACCAGCTGCAAAAAAGGTCCCTTAATGCCGATTTTTGTTCCGGGGTATCTGTTGGGTGGGGTGGGGGGGCTGGTTTATTTTGCCCTGGGGCCCCATTGTTGCTTAAACCGGCCCTGGTGCTCACAGCAAGAAAATCCCAGCTGTCATAGGGTTAGCATAAATAGTTCTTGCAGAAGTATACGTTCATATGACTGTAACTGCAGAAATGTAAATTCACTTTCCTTTCATCAATATTTGCTGTGGTCTGCTGTGAGATGTAGAGATGATCAGTCTTTGAATAGCTTATAGTGGTTGTGTGTCAGTTCTGCTTCCTATTTTAGCTCAGGGCCCATACGTACGCCTGACTTAAGTCGGCTGAGGCGTCTGATAACAACTACCTCAGCCAATAATCAGGGGTGTGTATGGCAGACCCTGACCCCAACCAGCGAGTGAACTGCCCCGCGGATCTATTCATGTCCAGTGATGCCACACATATTGTTTGCGCCATCTTCCCGCATAGAAACACAGCGCATCATCTGCTACACAGCTGACAAGCGTGTGTGCAGCCCGGCCCAGTGTTGTCACCCAAGGGGATCAGTTCCTGATCCCTGACGGACGACATCTGTCAAAGGTATGTGCGTACCTTTACACATGAAGCAACAGTGAGACATGATCACATGTTTACCTAGCTATTTAGAGGTGAACAAATCAGTCACCTAACTAAATTGCTTAAATACGTTTTCATTAATTATTCTCAAGAAGAACTAATCATCTCTAGGTCAAGGTGAGTTTGAACCCATTTCCTTTTAAAGAGGACATGACATTACACATAAAAAAAGTTTGATACTTCAAGGAAGTAAGAATTGTGCATGCCCAATAAAACGAGGCGCTCATGCATGGAGGGAAAAAATCCATGCAAGAGCGGCTTTGTCCTACTGGGCATCCATGGACCTTACTCATGCCCAGTACAGATGTGCCCATCCACAGTCAGGAGTGTGGACAAAAGATGAAGTGTGACCCTACACTAGAATGGTGTGCTCTATGAGAAGCCTCTGTCCCATCAAGGGGCTTCAATCTACTGAGGTATTTAACTACTGAGGTATGCTGCCCCCACTACAGTTTTACTTTAAAGGACAAGTGAGGTGACGATATTACATCTAGCTTTACCTGGGGCTTCTTCCAGCCCCTACAAGTCACGCGTCCCTCGCAACAGCTCCAGTCTTCCTTTGTCTCCCGTGGGAAGCTTCTGAAGATCACCGGCTCCTGATGGGTCGCGCATCTTCTGCTTCTGCTGATCTTCAGAGGCTGCCAGCAGCAGACGGGAGAAGACCAAAGCTGCAGCGAGGAATACATGTGACTTGTAGGGGCTGGAAGGAGCTCCAGGTCCATAAAGCTAGACATAATATCGTCACCTCGCTTGTCCTTTAACAGCAGAATTTGCATTCAATCTAGTTATCTTTGTAGTAAAATCCCAGTGATCTCTAGTGCCTTTATAAAATAGGACACGTGTATGTGCTCTATATTCACTTGTCAAAAAAAAAATGTACACACACAAGCGATTTTTTTTTGAACACTGTTATTTTAATAGTATAAGATCATCTTTAACTTGTAATAACATTAACCAGCATGGAAATTAACAAATAGAGAAATAAAAGCTGGAAGTTGAATCTTGCAGAGCTTGCAAAGTCCATGACTAGTAACTGCATACATACTGATTACTTTAATCCACATAGTAAAGCAATACTGAGATATCCTTGGAATGTAAAATAAGAAGTGTGCTAAAGTGTAACTACAGCAAAGACAGGAGACAGCGTAGCTGTCCCATACAAAAACAGAATAAAGAATCATTCACAATTTTAATCCCCTAGAGTTGGAAATTACCTTTTAAAAAAGCACATCTTTTTCAAGGAAAGTTTTAATAAGTGAAAAGCAGATACAAAGAAGAAATACAATGCATATTAAATGCTGAACTATTATTAAATGCATAGCATTGTGCAGCTTCACAGACCAGTAGAAATACAGAAACATGCCAAAAATGGCTACAAGAAACAAACTTACCCCAGAACAAATCTAGATAAATAATTCAGAATTATTCTTTCCAGTTCACTTAAGCTAAATCATCCCAGAAATCTACATTTTTTTAAAAAAAGGTGCACAGAATTATAAAAAATGTCCATCACGGAACAACTTGAAATGCATTGCTGTAAACAAGAGCTTCAGAAGTGTGGAATGAGACAAGGACAGACACTTCACAAGCAAATATTACGTACACAGTAAAGCATCTGGTCATAGACAGCAGGACGGAATGTCAATCTACTTTCAGAGGGAACTAGTCACTCCTGGAATTGTGTAAAAAACAAGAATAGGATTCTCCTGCATGGTTTATGTTTAGCCAGGTTTTTAAAAATCATTTACTTTTTACCTTACTTAGCCTGGAAATGGCCCTGAAGTTATAATCATGCTCTACAGCTGTCACTGCCCTTTTAACTGTATGACTTCATACTTTAAATTGGACCTGAACTCTTGCACAAGACATAGACATAGACAACAACATACACAAATGTACCCTGTGTGTATTTAGAGAGTTTAGCCTGTGTAAACCCCCCCATCTGTGCACCCTAATTTGATCTTTCAACTGTGTTAGCGCAGGAATCTCTTCTGCCACAGCAGAGCAGCTAATTTGTAACCACAGGATTTTAACCCTATGTCTGCTTCCATGAAAGCAGGAAGTAGACACACTGCAGATTTATTGCAAGACTTGTATCAGTTGTAACAAATACATGTTTGTTTATGTTATTATGCTGTTGCTTATCTTTTAGAGCTGAGAGGGAGTTCTAAGTTCAGGCCCACTTTAAAAAATACAGGGAATTATTGATTAAGACAAGAACAAGAAACAACAATGCAAAAGTGGAGCAGCTGCCCAAAACAACTAATCTAAAATTGGTTGTTGATTGAAGGAAGAATTTTGAGTGGCTGCTTAGAGCAACTGGTCTTTTTGTTGCTGTTTTCATTCAAATCTTGATAAACCAACCCTCCTGTCTAACAACTTTTGCATGCACACAAGGGTTGTTTCTCACTATGCAAACAAAGCAAGATAGAGTTCTCCTAAAGGTCCGTACACACGCTGGACTGGAGGCAACGACGGGTCCGTCGTCACCTCCCGCTGGGTGGGCGTTCCAACGACAGTCCGGCGTGTGTAGGCACTGTCGGCGGACTGATACGGATGTTTCTGAGCGATCCGCACGGTGGTTGCCTCCAGTCCGGCGTGTGTACGGACCTTAACAGTGTGACACAGACAAGCTCAAAACTTGTTACATACTTCTCAAGAAAAAACATCACAAAACTGATATTTTTACAAGATGTTGAGCCCAGACTGGAAGCATAATCTACATAAGGTCGTGCATTGAAAAGAGAAACAATAGTTCTAGACAGCTGAGGGCCAGTTTCAGCTTGTGTACATTGGCATTTAATTTCAATTAGAAAAATGTTTCTCTTACAGATGAATAGGTGTTTCATGTCCGATAAGTGTTTGACTTGCATATGAATAGCTTTTGGTCATAGCGACCCTCTCAATTTAATAAAGTCTGCTAAGCACTTCAAATGAAGGATAGCCTGCATTAAGAAAAAAAGAATGCAGAACAAAGATCTATCTATATGCTGCAGAAATGCAACTCAGGCATAAAACACAAAGGCCCATGTACACAAACACTGCCTTCAGGGACATTTTCAGACAATAACAATAAATTTCAGTTTGAGGCTGAATATATATATATGTATTTTTAACAATGCCTGTGCAAGCATAACAGCTTAAAGGAAACCTGAGATGAGTAAATTTAAAAGTTTTATACATACCTGGGGCTTCCTCCAGCCCCCTCCGCATGGTTCGATCCCATGCCATCTTCCTTCGCCTCCTCCTTCTCCCGGTAAAAGCCCCGAAAGTTTGGCCAGTGAGGGTGTAATGTGCATGTATGGCCCAGCTGCGTGCGCACACCTCGCACACGTGCTGACTTTTCCAGACTGGAAAAACCTACGGGACTGATTCCGGGACAAGGAGAAGGCAGAGGAAGACGGCGTAGGAGCAATCCGCGTGAAGAGGGCTGGAGGAAGCCACAGGTATGTATAAAACGTTATCTTTCTGGTACACTTTAAGAATTATCATTGAATTTCCTGCACATATACCTAATGAGCACCAGTTCCCTTTAAGAAAGAGATTAATACCAAGCTTGTATGCATAACACTGATTTCTATACAGGCAGGCTGTTGTCATGCAGCAGGCTGCAAGAAGACAAACTTTAACACAGAATCTGTGACATTTAAACTTTGTACAGTCCAAAAGATTGCCTAAGTGAAGTATCTTCAAAACACACTGTAAGCACCATGGATTGTGAATGCATGGAATTCTAATGAAAAAAAGGGATAGTTAAAAATACCATCTGCCTTTAAATTAGGCATAAAATACATTACAAGCCATTAGAAATATAATGCTCCTAATATGGATTGATGCACCAAAATGTAACAAAAGGAATGCAAGTTACACAAAAGTGCCAATAAGATGATAGTTTCTACTCCTCGTAATTGCACTATAAAATGTCAGTTGGAAAAACGCCCTTTTTTTTTTCATTTTTGCCCCTCAACATGTGGCAGTAAGTGACACCAGATGTTTCTTTTGATCCACACTTTTTTAGCTTAACCTTCAGTGTCCCGGTAGTAGTCGAGCATTGGAGGTCCCTCTTTTGGTAACCTGCCAGCTGAGAATATTTGGCTTACACATGCCTTTCTGTGAGAGACAGTGCTGTGCTCATACAAGTCACAGATTTCTCTGAAACCACAAAGTTTGATTTCTATGAAAAAAGAGCGCTGTTAAAAAAAAAAAATGCAAGAGGGAAAGTAGAAACTGCTGTGCAACTAATACACCCTTTCCACTGCCCCCACCTACATTCATTCTTCTAGTTAACTTTGAGTTTTGCCATTGAGGCCCGCCAGTCAAGCAAAGTTTGTCTCTAAATTGCGAGTGATAGTTTCATATTTCATAGACCTTTCTGTGAAGCAACAAATATAATTTATTTCCTAAACAACAGCATTTAGTAAATAGATTTTTGAGTTCACCTCACGGTCATTCACGGTATCTTTTTTTTGGTAGAAATTAGCTCCATTCTTCTTAAAATGTTAATAATTGCTTCACATTTACAAAAGGACAAGACAACTAATTCCTCATGACCTTGTCATACCATGCAATCAAAGCCAATTATTGTCAACGTTTGGTGCACTGCCACTCTGCCAACGGGCCACCTATTTGTGTTTCCAAAGTGAGCCAAATGTCATTAGACCTCCCATGATTCACATTTCCACATAATACTTCTCTGTTCTTAGTACGCAAGCCAAAAACATAACTGCGTGCAGAATAGTATATCAGAATGATCCAGTGCCACTGGAGACAAGTCATAAAGAAATCTTGTTACTTTCAGCAGACTAAAAATAATCTCCTTTTCCGTTTCACAATTCCCTTGATCATGATTAAGGCATTGCTCTGGTAGAATCCAACTGCACAGCTATATCCAGTCATAGCATGCCTATACTCGCAAATGGGGATTAATTACATCCTCCAGTCTCAATTCCAGGTATAAAAACATTTTGTCATATACATAAAACTATCACAATTCACCGGGAAAGTTCCATACACAGAATAAAATATGAAGCACAGGGCTTTTATTGGCCTCCTCACAGAAAATATAAAACTCTGCAGGGGGGATGAAGATCATAAAAAATATCCTTGGCAGCAGTTTATAGCAAGTTTTAATCATTTTATGGCAGACAGAGGAAGGGTTCTCTGATTATGTTATGCACACAACAGACTGTCTGCACCAGTGAGGAACAAGTAGAGCCATTTCTACAGAAAAGAAGAGATTTTTACAGCTCAGATTTGTTAAAGTGCGATCAGCATTTTTTTTTCTTTTTATAAAGCCCTAAAGCCATACAGTTTACTACATAGAAAAGCCATGTAAATTAATTCATGTAAATAAGCTACTAGAATGTTCGACAGGTAAAGGACATTCTCCTGAACAAAAGGTGTTTCCTTCTGCAGTTTTATAAAGATGAGATCTATTGTTTTAGTCTCTGTAAAAAAAGTCTTATAAACAAAGAGATTAAAAAGCAACTCCAGGCAACAAATGTTAACAGTGCATGGAATGCCATTACAGGAACTAACTTCTACCCAGGAAACATTGCCACAAATGTGAAATAAAAAGTCCACTCAAAGGATTGTACCTCCAAATGGAAAGAAGAGGTATTACCTCACCTGCCCTCACTTCCTGTTCCAGTGCTCTGACAGGAAGTGATGTCAAATCTTACTAACGTAGACATGACATTACAAGCAGGGCAGATGTTCTAACCCTTTCCTGGTCTATCAAAGACAAAAAGAAAATGTGTGACTGGAGTTGAACTTTGATTACCGTTATTTGCTAGAGTATTTGTGCCCACTGGCCACATTTATGCCATGCTATGCTGGAAGAACCCCCCTGTCAGGGTCCTGCAAAGGGAGGGGAGAACCCCCCTCTCCCTCTACGTTGCCTAGTGTGACAATACACAATTGTGCAGCAAGAATTGTAATATTACCTGAAAGTCGGGTATCTAAAGATAACCATACATAGGGTGATAGTGGCCTCATCTCGAACATAATGAATTACTTCTTAATCAGAATTAATCCGTTGATGTTTCATGATATGGGGATTTTCAGCTCCCAATCTCCTATTGCTACAGATTCTCTGCCCCTCCAGCTCACACCCTGCCCCCTTCCCCAGTGAATTGTCAAAAAAAATACCTCCAGGTGGGATTATGCTTTTGGAGATGCTAAACAAATGGACCCATTTATAGTGAGCTTTCGAATCTCCACCACCTATCACATCTACCATTAACTTAGCTGATGCCAGATTGGTTTTAGAAGTTACTACACTTTGCGCATCATGACTGCTTTGTGCAGTACCTGACCAAATAACCCTGCTAATGTTAAGAATTATCTGTAGCTGCAACATACGCTAGTGAAGATTCCAACATCTTCAGGCATAACACAGAAAAGAGAGCAGTGTCCATGTAGAAACCGTAATAAGTAATATCAACTGGTCCATTTTGGGTTTACGATAGTCAAATTAGTTAAACATCAAATTCTGTTTGGCTGCTATAGGTTAATGCACTTACCCCATTGGCCAATTCCCTTATTCACATGCAAGTGAAATGGTCACTCATTCATGTATGAAATAGTAACTGATAAAGGCATCATTAATATTTCATTTTTCTTGCAGTCGTCAGTGTAATGTTACCTCCAGATAATGTATATTGCTGGATTGCTTAATGGGAATGATCCAACATAATGTAACCGCATGCAGCTATTTTCAGTGCTCTGTCCACCCTGATTTCTTAGGACACAAATCAGAATATTACAGCATGCAAGTATAAAACAAATGTTCCTAATGTTCCAGTGTGGATAATGCAATATAAATTGTTTTTTACCTGATAACCTTCATAAAGTAAATCCAGAAGTGAAATTAGGAAATATTCATAAGTCTAAATTGATGTATTTTTCCAGCCCCATTAAGTAAACAAGAGCAAATTGCTTTGTAATGGAATGTCTGATTGATTTTCCAGTAAAACTGTTTCCACAGTGGGGGCTTTTCCATTTCAGTTCTTCCAGCATCTACAAACAAGATCGAATGCCTGCACCCCTTCATGACTATGTGCAGTGCTACTGAGCAGCAATATCTTCCAGAACACAGAAAAGGTTATTCAGACACAAACGTGACTGAATAGGAAATATGCAAGTTGATCATTAAAGTGAACCCGAGGTGAAAATAAACTGATGAGATATCCAGTTTCTCCTAAAAATCACATTTTTTTAAAGATCTTCAATGGTTTTATTTTATATTTGAACATTTACAAAGTAGATTGAATGTTTTATTTTCTCTGCTCTGCGGAAGCCTATTCAGTGTCCCAGAGTTAATATACATGAACTACTGACCCTTTGCTATCTCTACCCTCCCCTCAGAAGTTGTATTCTGCCAGGAAAACTTGTATGGCTGTATTTTTTTTTTTTATCAGTGAGCTTTACTATATTCCACACAAGATACAGACAAGACAAGCTGTCGCTTGCATGCCTGAAAATTAAGTTTCAGGCAGCAAGATAAAAAAAAAAAAGATAAGCAGCCTGGATATTAATCTTTTTTGCACTACATTCACCTGTTTATCTCATCATGTGATATGTTGCCTCGGGTACACTTCAAAAAGCAGAAATCATACCAATAACTTGCCCTGTACTCATTAAAACCCTTATGCTGTTAGCTAGCAAAGTGTAAAAGTGATTGGTCAATTGTCTGCATGTGTCTGAAGCAAGGAAGAACTTGTTTTTAAGGTAGATCTAGATTGTCCTGGAGTTAGTGAGAAAAAAAGGTTCATGCTGTGACAGCAATGCTTGGAGCGCCAATCGCTCAAACACTAGTTCAATATAGTTCAATATAGTTCAATAACTTTTCAGAAACTCACATTTCCAGTTATGAAAACTTTTACCAGCAAATAGCAGCCCATTTTGTAATAAATCTAGGCCAGTTCTGCAGGATCGTTTGTGTTCTTCAGTGCTTTAAATCTGTGGAAAACCTAAATCAGGTCCACAGCGATTACCGGTACATTAGAGCTTTCCACTATATATTTCAGCCAGGTTATTAGAATAAAGCACTGCACAGAGATGTGGGCTATGTTATGTAACAACCATTATTCTCCATGATGGAAGTGATATAAGCTGGCCTCCCAACGCACTTCTCCCAGGTGAAAGCTGCTTCACAGCACTCCTGAGTGGAATAGGATAGGTTAGTTTATATCTGTAAATGTGATTCTTCGCATTCCCAGACACATTAGCACCCTCTATGCTGCTATATGGTATATGATATATGCTATAAGTAGCATAGATGGCGCTATTGTGGCCAGGAACGCGAAGAATCACTTGCGTCCCCAGCCTGTCAGCTCCTGTCACCGAAACAGGAAGTGGCTGCCGGTGGGGCCAGGAGGATCGGAGGGAGACGGCGAGGGTACCGGACAGCTGCAGGGGGCTATTGGAAGCCCCAGGTGAGTAAAACTCATTTTTTTTGTTTGACTTAAGTGTCCCTTTAAGTTGAACCTCCACATGCGTTTTTGGCTCAACTCTATAAAGCCGACCTCCTTACAATCAGGTTAGTGCAGTGGTTCCCAACCTTTTATGAGGTATCGCCCCTTAGGGGAAGACGACTCACCCCTGTCGCCCCCCTTCTCTTAGTACGGTATACCCTTACGCCAGGTGGTGGTGCCAGTAGAGGGGGTAGCGCTGTGACCTTGCCAGCTAAAAATAGCCGGTGACTCAACTACTTTGCGCCAATTCCTTTACTGGTGTAATGTGAGCTATTGCAGCCCCGCACGTTGTGCAGCCCCGCATGCGCAGTAGGAGCCTGCGTCCCATTAAATTGTGCAGCCACGTAAAACGTCCTAAATATCTCCGCTTCCGCACCACGTACACTCCCGAAATTTTCAGGGGAGGGAGGGGACCCCCAGATCTAACTCTGTGCCGAATTGCAGGCCCCGAGCCCCGCTGGTTCCCGAGACTGATTGCAGCAAACCTATCTCGGGAACTAGCGGGGCTCGGGGGCTGCAATTCGACACAGAGCTAGATCTGGGGGTCCCCTCCCTCCCCTGAAAATTTCGGGATTGTACGTGGTGCGGAAGCGGAGATATTTCAGGTAAATAATATCTAACTTCCCACTGAGCATGCGCGATACTCAGTGAGGAAGGCTGCTTCCGGGCTGCGATATCTGACATTACACCGGCGCGTGACCAACGAGCCCTGAGGAATTACGCAACTCTATCATGCACACTTGCATATTTTATACAGATCATATTTTTTGCCCATAATTTTCTTAAAAACGAGTGAGACTGCGACACTTTATTTTTTCTGCCTTTTCATACTGATCGCCCCCCTGTCGCCCCCCACAAATTTACCGCCCCGCTTAGAACCCAAATCGCCCACCTGGGGGTGATCGCCCCCAGGTTGGGAACCACTGGGTTAGTGCTTTCATTTTGAAGATGACAGCAATTCATTTTTTCCAGACAATGATGTTACATACAACAGCTTATGGACATGAAACTGGTATGGTTGGTTAGTGCCACATTTGTGCTGCAGAGATCATCTTTCTGTCTTTTTGAAATATTAAAGTTTTTAACGGTTTATCCAGCCCCGCTACAACAGAGCTGGGTGTACTTTGAACCTTTATAAAAACTTAATGACCTCAATAGCTATTAAAGATAGAATGATGATTTTTGCAGTAGAAATGGACACAAATGTGGCACTAACCAACCATGCTGGTTTCATGTCCGTAAGCTGTTGTCTTTTTGGTATTTTTTATTAGAACACTGACTAAACAGGTCCATCCAATATAATATATCTATTTAAATGAAAAATATATATTTTAGTGGATAAGTCACCTGCAAGAGGTGTATAAGAGTCTTGTTCCTAGTACACAAGGAACCAGGAGAACGGGCTCCATAGAGAAAATCTATCATTCACCATGTAGACGTGTAAACTTATTGGCAGCCAAGATCCTGCTGCTTCATCCACCTGGCTAGCATTATTAAGCATGTTGGTAATTGTAGATGGAAGGTCCTGTTCACCTGTATGGACTAACTAACTCACATTAAGTACTCACTTGTGCTGGATTGATCTGGCTACTCATCTCAATAGCTAAGCAGTACATCTATGGCTAAAGCCAAGTTTCACTGTGTGCCCGCCCCTAATCTGCATCTGGTTAGCTAGAGCTAAAATATCACCTAACACCATGCATTATCATCAACAAGTTTGTGAATAGAAGCAGCATGAGAATTTGGTCAGTTCAGCAAGGCAGTATATTTTTTATAACAGCCAACACTCAGCAATGAAAATATGTCAGGTGTAAACTTGTTCATATATAGAATGTCAGTCAAGGATTAATCACTTATGCATGCATTTTATGTATGCTATTAGTAAGGATCATTGTGAGATGAGGTTAGAGTCACTCCAGTCTATTTAATCCACATTACAGGATTTAGCAGGTTTTATCTTATTTGATTCATTCACATTATTTACTGCAAATGGAGACCTCCATAACAGCTCATTTCAGACACAGAACCAACCTGCTGCATACAATCTTCAGATAAGGGTTTATGTGCTGGTTTGGACTTACAAGATGTTTCAGAAGAAAGGAATGCTTGTTACAGATGTATACATGGGTATTTCTATTAACTGTACAGTGACATGCTTGATATGTGGTAATATGAGCTTGGCATACATATATTTGTCATCTTAAAGGGAAACTTTACTATTCTTAATGCTTTATTTTGAAATATACAATTAAAAGTGCACTGATTCATATAACCCTAATAATCACGGTGTGTTCATTTATTAGAAACCCTGTTTTTAAAGGACAACTGTAGTGAGAGGTATATGGAGGCTGCCATTTTTATTATCTTTTAAGCAATACCAATTACCTGGCTATCCTGCTGATGCTCTGCCTCTAATACTTTTAGCCAAAGACCGTGAACAAGCATGCAGCAGATCAGGTGTTTCTGACATTTTTGTCAAATCTGAAAAGATGAGTTGCATGCTTGTTTCTGGTGTGATTTGGACACTACTGCAGCTAAATGGACCGGCAGGGCTTGCCAGGCAACATGTATTGCTTAAAAGGAAATAAATATGGCAGCCTCCATATACATTTCACTACAGTTGTCATTTAAGTATAACTTGGAAAATTGCATTTCAATAACCATTAGGATCTTAAAGGTACCCCATTACTTTCTTGCCCTGTAAAGACAGGGACTTTGATCGGAAGATAGGAGTCTTTTACTGACCACTGCTCTGAGATAATTGCATGTGTGCATTGTAAGCACAGGCCAAATAGCACCCCCACAAATGGTTTGCACCATGGCTCAACATGCTGTAGCGGTTTTAAAGGGGGTTGTGACAACCAAAAATTTAAAAAAAATGCCTAAAAATAGTTAGTGCTCCAAATATATATGTAAACCCCTTTTTTCTCCTAAATCCCTATATGTCCTCTAATTTTTTTTTTTTACCTGATCTATGTGCCACTTGCTGAACTGTGCAGTCCCAACAGGTTTGTGGTAAGTTTTTTTTCTTTTTAGCTACAGTAACAAGCTTATTTCAAAATGCAAATAACAGAAACTTCCCATTTCAGATAAGATAAGGACACTGCTTATGCTTGTAATGCATGCCCACATACTTTAGTAGTACCTGCTACTCCATAGCATATACTGCCTTCACTTACTGACCTGGGTCCCTGCATATTTTTGCCTGCTTAAAGGATTAGGCCTTTTTCACAGTGGGACATTGCGTTTGATACGACGTTAAAGTCGCACAACGTGCCCCTAACGCAACGCATGTTGGTTTTGAAGTTGGACGTTATTTTAAACTGCGTTATGTGTCTCTTGGTGCGCCGTTTTCGTTGCATACTGATGGAACGAAAACGGTGCATGCGTCACATTTAAAAAAAAAAAAAAACATTGCTGAGCATGTGCAAACAGTCCAACGCGGCTAATAACGCTTATTATTATGCGTCCGTGCAGCCACTCACTGATGATATGGTCTATTTCACCTGTTCACTTTCCCGAGCCACTGCGCCTTACTGTGCCTGTGTAGCCTTGTGTTCGCTCCCGCTGACATCCCCGGGAGCGTACTGCGCCTGCGCAGTATGCTCAAGGTGATGTCAGCGAGAGAGAGGAGGAGGAGGTTGCGCAGGTGTAGTGGCAAATTTCAAAAGTGAACTGGCGGCGGTGAGCGGCTGCGTGGGCACAGGACATCTGCTGGGGACCATTAGAAGCCCCAGGTAAGTTCAACTATTTTTCCCCTTTGCCCCTACAGTAGGCCTTTTAATGCTGTGCTTGAGAAAGGGTTTTGAAAGGCCAAAATTGGATTGATGCCACTGCAGTATGTAGCAAATTGCTATTTCCCCGCAGTTAATTTGCAGACTTATGAAATATAATGGCTATTGTATTTACTATGATTCAGTAGAGGGAGTGTTGATCACACTTTGAAGCGTATTGGTACATTTGGCAGTGCTCATGTATACCAGTATGCTTTAAATAAATTAATTACATAATATGATTAATCAAAAGGAAGGGGTTGCATTCATAGTGACTAGATTGTCATATTTTTGATAAATCATGTTACGTAATACAACAATGATTTATATAAAGGTGGGGTGGTGGTAGACTCCTCACTTACAATCAAAACCAATTAATTTATATAAATATGGCAGCCTCCATATACATTTACAAAGGTTCAAGACAGCAACAGAGTTCCTTTAGGCAAAATGTGTGCTCACTAAGAATGCACTATAGTTTCCCTTTCATAAATGAACATTTACAACATGCTAATGGAGACCACTAATGGACTGCCTTGCTATCAGACAAGTACAGAACAAATGGATACAAAACTCCCTTCGCTTCCTCTGGGGAGTGTAAGAGATCAAGCTCACAACTCTGCATCTCTCCTCCACTCCCCTCTGGAGGCAGTGGTAGTTTAAAGGTGATAGCTCGATTTACACAAAACATATTACTTCCCATCACTGTGCATCGTAATGGTAAAGTAGAAGGTGGTGGTCCAGGACCAAGACGTAGGTTGACCCCTTCACTCCAGTGCCTTGCCATAGAGTTGTAGGTAAACACACTAAGACCATGCTCCCGGCTGACATCAAAACGATATATACACCCTTTATTGGACACCATACCAGCAGAGCGTCGACGGCTGTTGTTGTAAGGGCACTCCTGCCATTCATTACGTTTTGGATCATACTTCAGTAAGCGGTAAAAAAGAGTCCCACCAGATACATAAATCTCACCATTACAAGTTGTAGCTTCATGGGCTACAGCAAATGCACCCTTAGGCAATGGTGCCACCGAGCTCCAACGGTCCAGACGAGGATCATACTTCTCCACTGTAAAGAGGCACTCACCCCCAATAGCATAAAGATAGCCATCAAGAGCCAAAAGTTTCAGCTGGGAACGAGGTTGTGTGAGTGGGCGGATCTTTTCCCAGGAATCAGTTAATGGGTTATAGCAGAAGACTTGGTCAGAAAGTTTTGCCTTTTCACCACTTCCTTTAATACCACCAGCAATAAATAGGTAGTTATAGAGAACACATACCCCACAACCTTTGGTATTTACCTCCTCTGGTAACTTAGTCAAAGACCTCCAGCCCCCAGTATTTTCATTGAAGCAGTGTACCTGATACGTAGTTGCATCATCTTCAATTGACACAATTGATGAGGGACTCTGGGGTCTGCTGCTCTCTCGGCTTTGGGGTCTGCTACTACTGCTCAGGCGTTCAAAGGCATCATTAATTTCTGCCACAACTAAATATCGCTTTCCATCCATTCTGCGTTGCAAAATCAGGTCTCTCTCTGCGCCTGTGAGTCGGCCATAGACTGCGGGGTCTCTCAGAACCTGTAGGAAATTGTCACTCATAAACTTGTAAGCTGCCTCCTTTAGCTCATTTAACCTCTGTTTTTTGGCAATGTAGAGTACCTGATAGCAGTTCTTAAGTGATATCTGGGATCTCATGCTATCCATGGCACACTGCACAGCACAAGGGATCTGGAGGAACTTTGCCCCGCTTATTACTTCTACTACATTATCTTGCCTGACCTCAAGCTTCATTGTGTAGATATAATCCACAAGCAGCTGTAAAGTCTGGTAACTTACACCCTTGATCTTAAGAATGTCTCTCGAGGATCGGGCTCTAAAATAATCACTTTTGTCAGCTAAAACAGATTTGTGAGCTCGGATCCGTTGCCCTCCAGTCACTTCAATCACCAGGTCTGGCTCTCCTAAGGTCTCAGTGGATCCTGCTGGCAAATTCTTTTCCTGGTTATAACTAGCATCATCGTGGTTAGTACAACCTCCCCTCTTGTTGTTTTCCCATCGCACTCCTTGCCCCTGGAGATTATCGCTGATGGAGACAGATTCTGATATGCTCCTTTCATCATCTTCAAACTCATTGTTCATGTCCCACTGGCTCCCACTCAGAACCATGCTCCCTTCACTGATTGGTTCAGAAACAGATACGTCCTCTGCATCATTGTAAGATAATTGTCTGGGACTCTCTGGATTAAGTATGTTTTTTGGAGAAGGATCAGACTGATGACTGTATCCACCATTAGTTTCATGGTGCAGTGAGCTGCCACTGGCCTCCACCCCATCACTAGAGACAACATACTCACATGTCATCTTTGGAGAAGTCCCAGTTTTCACATCATTTACATTCAAGTCTCCAAGATAAGGTGCAATAGACATGGGGTTCTCCATGTCCTGTGGCTTCTTGAGGCTGAAATCATATAATCAGCAGTATTTCCTTGTGGATTCTATTGCTTTAACCTTGCCTCACTGGCATGAAACCAGAGAGGGTTTGTTTTGGAGCTGCACCTTTCTCAAACTGCTGATCCGGCTGCTGAGAGCTGAGGGGTGTGTCAGGACTGCAGCAGTTACACATAACACTGAACTCTTGAACTTCGCTAGATTTTCAGCCCTCTAATGTTTGTTCAGAAAGGATTGTTTTCTTTTCATTGCTCTCCTATTCCAATTAGCAATGCTAAGACTGCACACTGTGATCACAACTCCTCTGGAATAGATTTCACATACAAAAGAAATATAGTAGAAATAGAACTGCAATCGTTTCCAATGTACTTTTCACCTTAGCATACGTGCTTCAGTGTAAAATATAAGTCAGCTCTGATCTAGGTTAATTTTGAATCCGTCTTGAGCTGCAGTAGTGTTCTGAATCTGTAAGTAGGAACATTAGCTCTGTGTCTTTATTATATTCAATGACTTGCGTGCCACATGCCCCGTTTCAGCTGTAGAAGTGCCCAGCGTATGAATGGCATTTGATTATCTTTAAGGTGACACTGCCTGGATGGATATAATTCTCTTCAGAAGTTAAGCAGCTTTCAGTTGTACTTGTCAGCATGATCATTTTCTGAGGTCAAGTTCTTTGCCATGTATGTTTCAGTCCTCAGTACTTGGATGAACTTTTCTGATGCCCTTGAAGTCTTCAAAGAGCTTTCCTTGGACCTCCAAGTCTTTCCCAGGCTCTGTAACAAAAAGAAAAATAAAGTCTTACTTTCCTAAAGTAACAGTAGAGACTATGAATGCATTATTTTCTAGTACAGGGGTTCTCAAACTGGGTACCGCAGTACCCTGGTGCGCCTCAAGCACCTCCCAGGGGTGCCTTGGCATTTATCCCCATCCTCTCTGCATTGCCATCAGGTAATGCAACCACATATTGATATACAATGTGGCTGCATAAACTGCCAGTTAACCTTTGTGTTTAAGTTGAACATCAGAGGATAGGTAAGGAAATGTTTGTCCTGCTAATGGGGGTTACTTACAATCTGGAGTGGGTGCTGCCTAACAAGGGTTATAACAGCATTTTGGTAGTTGTTGTTGCCAAGGGGTGCCTTGAAAAAATTTCAAAGCAATCAAGGGTGCCCTCACCCAAAAAAGTGTGAGAACCACTGTTCTAGTAGGTTAGCAGGTAGGCACAATAGGACTGATTGTGCAATCTTCCTTGGTGGCATTAATGCCAGCTTTAGCTCGGTATTTAAGGAATTTGCTGTCTTTACTTTTTCTCCCAATTCAAAAGTATTTGCACACCCATTAGCAAAGTTTTGAGTTAGTGTAAAGCCTCATTATGCATTCAGATAAAAATATTGTGTATTCCTAAATCAATGTGTCTTGTATTATAGAGAAAACCGTTTGCCTTTCATTCATGGCTTAGGGCTTGGAAAAACTCTATGCAATGCTGTCAGTTCTAATGAAATGCAAAAATACATTATGCTTTCACAGTAAGCACATTGCACTGGCCGTTAACACAATGCTTAACCAATGTGCTGCAAGGGTGAAGGAATGTATGCAATGATGCATTTTAGCTAAGAATTTTTTCACAATGCACTGCTACACTCATTTTTATGTACATTGTGTTAAACCAGCCCCTGGAACCAATAGCCCATGTTAACTTATCGTGTAATGCAATTTTGCATGCATGTTAATTTTATATTGTACACAACAGTACACAAACGTTTTCAAGCTACTCGCTCTACCTCAATTGTACAACAAATAACAATATAGAAGTTCAATTTATACAATATCGTTCCCACAACCACACCCATAGTTAGGGTTCACGCCCTAATCGTGACTTAACCCTTAATTGCTAAAGAGGGAAGCAAGATGGATTCACAAGTTGCAGTGTGTTGATCCTGGAAGAATTAATGGGAAACTTAAGTTTTAAATGCTTTCTGTAATATGTGGTTTGTTCTCTTCTTTTCAAGGAATATGGCAGAATCAGGGGCAATGAACTCCTTGAAAGTATGCGGGTGGAGATATAACTGCAAGTAAATTTATGTAGAGGTTTGATTGCAAGCAAATTTATGCAGAGTGAATACTGTGATAAGTGATTATACAAAAGTAAATTTATGTAGAGTGAATATTGTGATAAGTGAGTATATCAAGATTGATTTATTGGATTGCATATATTTGCATTTTCTCAGATGCAGATTTGTGGGGTAGACACTAAATGTGTTGTTTCCTTACTGGTTACTTTGTATAATTAAAGGTTAAGTCACGATTAGGGGATGTACCCTAACTACGGGTGTGGTTGTGGGAAGGATTTGTATAAATTGCACTTCTATGCTGTTATTTGTTGTACACTTGAGGAAGAGTGAATAGCTCAAAAACGTTTGTGTACTGTTGTGTACAATATAAGATATATTGCCAAGCAAGAGTGCTTCCCTCATTTGTTTGAATTCAACACTATAAATCCTACCATAAATAAATAACCTAACCTCTATTGTTGGGAACCTCACTGGGCCATGGAGCTTACCTGAAGAGTTTCTATGCCCACCAGCAGTGGGTGTGGTGTTCTAAGAGGAGAAGAAGGCTATGTCACCCTTCCTCTGAAGGGTACTAAAGCAGGTTGATAAACGGGTTGTGAGGCATAATCACACTTATGGGGTTTCTCATTGCTAATTACTGGCTCCTATAGCTGGAGGGTAAGGCTGGTATAGGTGGTCACTTAATTTTCTAGTCCTTCCGTGAAGCTGAACACTTTCAGCAACATAGAAAGCTTCTTAAAGAGGAACTGTCGCAAAAATCTTAAAATTTAACACACAAACAATTAATAAGTATATTTCTTCCTGAGTAAAATGAGCCATAAATTACTTCTCTCCTATGTTGCTGGTATTTACAGTAAATAGTAGAAATCTGACAATACCGACAGGTTTTGGGCTAGTCCATCTCTCCATAGGGGATTCTCAGCATGGCCTTTATTCTTTATAAAGATATTCACTGAAAAAGATTTATACAAAGATGCCTACCAGCCTCCCTGCTCACTGTACACTGGACAGAGCAACTGCCATTCAAAGTGCATTTTGAAAATAAAGAAATCCCTGTGAACCCCCCATGAGCAGATGAGCTAGTCCAAAACCTGTCGGTTCTATCAGATTTCTACTACCTACTGTAAGAGACAGCAAAATAGGAGAAAATTAATTTATGGCTCATTTATGGAAGAAGCGTACTTCTTAATTGTATATGTTTACATATACTGTATTTTAAAGGTTGCTGTGCAACTGACAGTTTTTCTCCAGTCGCACCTCACTGATAACACATTACAGCCATAAAACACTTTCCTAAGCAGATAACTGACCTTATGACTGCAAGGGATAGATAAAACGATCAATAGTTCATGTATTTTGGCTCTGGGACTCCTAAGACATTGCAATTGATCAGAGACAATAGAGCATTAAAGGAATACTGTAGGGGGGTCAGGGTAAAATGAGTTGAACTTACCCGGGGCTTCTAATGGTCCCCCGCAGACATCCTGTGGCGGCGCAGCCACTCACCGATCCTCCGGCCCCGCCTCCTGTTCACTTCTGGAATTTCAGACTTTAAAGTCTGAAAACCACTGCGCCTGCGTTGATGTGTCCTCGCTCCCGCTGATGTAACCAGGAGCGTACTGGGCAGGCCCAGTATGGTCTGCGCCTGCGCAGGCCCAGTATGGTCTGTGCCTGCGCAGTACGCACCTGGTGACATCAGCGGGAGCGAGGACACGGCAACGCAGGTGCAGTGGTTTTCAGACTTTAAAGTCTGAAATTCCAGAAGTGAACCGGAGGCGGGGCCAGAGCATCGGTGAGTGGCTGCGTGGGCACAGGAAGTCTGCAGGGGACCCTTAGAAGTCCCGGGTAAGTTCAACTCATTTTCCCCCGACTCCCCTACAGTATTCCTTTAAAGCTACCTTGTAAATGTTTATACAGAAAATAAAATTGCAGAATTCTAAAAAAAAAAAAAAAGTAATTTTAAGTAGGAGGACAGATCCAATTGTTTATCTCATCAGTTAATTTTAATTTTGGGTTTACTTTACGGCAGGACTTTAGACTATACGACAACCAAAGGACCCCCATTATATCTGAAAACCAGCTTATGTTAGAAGGAGCTCAGCAATCTCAGCCTCCTTCTTGACATTTTAACAGCTACAAATACAGCATGTGGTAAATTTAAAGGGACAGCACCTCAAAATCATCAATTAAAGTCTCTTGTATTTAGTGACAGATTCATGTTGCAGAAATGTATTGAGTAACGTGATAGTAAGCCTTAGCAGACACATTCCCATGAATCAAACTATTGAGTGCACATAAAAAGAGGAAGTTTGCACATGAAACTGCCCCTCATTGATCTAGCTAGCGTGTCTCTGTTCTGCATTATCACTGGGAAAAATGCCTTTCTTATTATATAACAGGAAAAACATATGACATACAGAGACATTTATCTCATTCTTATCTAAAGAACACAGGTCAAATTGGTTTTAATAGAAATAAATCAATCTACCAGCATGTTTCAGCACTGACGCACATAATGAGAACGCTGCATAAATGCCAACATGGTCTATTTCCTTCAGTCCATGGGGAGAAATGATGCTGTCTAAACTGTAGACAGCTTTGACCAGAAAATTAATGGAGCTGAGAAGGTACTTTGCTACATTTTGAGAAGGCCGGGAAATATATTACAGATGTCTAGTAAGTGCATTTAGATATAGAATAAGTATCGCATCAACTCAATTCATTGTATCAAATGTAAACACCATTGAATCTGGCACTAGCTCCTTTTTACAGTAGTGACTGGGTCTCTCAATTACCCTCCTCTGAGTGATTGACTGGGTGAAACTATTTGTGCGGATAAGCTTCCCAGTTACATCACAGCTATTGGTTGAGCTGCTAAGCACCGCCCCTTCCCTACCCCCCATATTGTATGCTGTAGCTGTCATGAATCTGATTCATCACCATCCATTATTTTCAGGATATACGGTAATCAGCAAGCCCAGCAGTGACTTGAAAATGCCATTTTTGCAGGCAGCACACATTTGTAACAAATTTAACTTGCAGAACTGATCAGGTTCTTATTCTATATCGCAATGCATTTGGAGTTATTTTACTAGGGTATGTAAATAATCCCTTAGAATGAGGGAAAATAATTGTTTCCTCTACATTGAAATTTCAGTCAAAGTTCTCCCAATGTCCTCCTAATTGTTGCTAAACACACATGCATTTAAGTGTTGGTGGAGGAACAAAATCTCCCCCCAAAAGTGTACTAAACAAAGCCTCCTGCAGTGTGTCCCCACTTCCCAGTGACTCCTGCACTGTACACCAGCCTTCCTGTTCTGTCTGCAGCATGCCCCCACTTCCCAGTGCCTCCTGCAGTGTGCACCAGCTCTTCTGTTCTGTCTGCAGTGTACCCCCACTTCCCAGATCCTCCTGCAGTGTGCCCCAGCTTTCCTGTTCCACCTGCAGTGTGCTCCCACTTCCCAGTGCCTCCTGCAGGGTGCCCCAGCTTTCCTGTTCCACCTGCAGTGTGTTCCCACTTCCCAGTGCCTCCTGCAGGGTGCCCCAGCTTTCCTGTTCCACCTGCAGGGTGCTCCCACTTCCCAGTGCCTCCTGCAGCTTGTCTAAGCTTTCTAGTGCCTCCTACAGTATGCCCCAGCTCTCCTGTTCCACCTGCATTGTGTTCCCACTTCCCAGTGCCTCCTGCAGTGTGCCCCACCTTTCCAGTGCACCCTGTATCATGCCTCAGCTTTTCAGTGCCTACTGTAGAGTGACCAAGTTTTCCAGTACCTACTCTAGTGTGCCCCAGCTTCCCAGTGCCCTCCACAATGTACACCAAATTTTTAGTGCCTTAACCACTTCACAACTGAGGGGTTTTCCCCTTAAAATCCAGAGCATTTTTCACTCCTCCCAGGCAGTCTTCATTCATTTATTTATTAGGCAATATGATTGATTATTGGGGACTGGGGTCACCAAAACCAATCATTGGACTCAGGCATGGTCGGAATAGCCAATTTCCGATTCCGTGGTAATTCCGCATACCGCCACTACCGAAATTCCGCTACCGTTTCATTCCGAGGCAATTCCTGAGCCGTTCCGCGGAATTCCGAGATACACGGAATTCCGTCAGAAAATTTTAAAATCCCTCCTCCTCCTCCACCTTTTGATGTGATTCCGGAAAATTCTGTCGGAATTATAAATTTCCGCGGAATTCCGTTTGAGATATATAGAAATTCCGTTCCGACTAACAAAATCGGAATTATTAATTCCGACCGGAATCACGGAATTAATAATTCCGCGGAATTTTTCCGACCATGCCTAATTGGACTATGGAGCTGGTGTGCACGCGTTTGTTTACAACTGTTGTTATGAATGAAGACTGCCTCAAGCAGAGGCAGTCTCCATTCATTTATTTGTCATGTGGTATGATTGGTTATTGGGGACTGGGGTCCCCAAAACCAATCATTGGACTGCAGGGGATGTGCAGGTGGGTGTGTGCATGCGTGATCGCGCGCACACGGACACAATAACAATGTGCCTGCGGTTTGTTATGAAGACTGCTTCTGTTTGAAGCAGCCTTCATGCATCAATCGGGGACTCTAATTGGATTTAGGAACACTTGTTCCTAATGTCCAATTAGTCAACTGCTGTGCGGGCTGGCTAGAGTGTGCGCACGCGTTGCCCCGCCCACTCCCAGCATGTAAACAGAAAGATACGCCTTTCTCCGTCCCTGGTGGTGAAACGGTGTGCAGAGGGACGGAGATAATTAGCACTGCGGGGGTAAAGTGGTTAAAGCAGTATGATTAGCCATACTATGCCAGAGGAAAAAAACACATATATAAGTAGATAAACACTTAATCTACTTACATAACACATGCAAGGTACTGTCCACGATTTGATCTTAGTGAATGTTATATAGTAAATGAAGAGAATTCTGTTCCTGGTGGGGGCCATGTCTTTTGCCCACAGTTTAGGCTAACTCGTGATGTCATTTCTGCCCTTTACTTTTTTTCTTTCCTCCTCCAATCGCTGAGTCACCTTAGCTTCGCTTGTAAACACAAGTGAGCAGGGGATCAGGTTTCAGATAAGCAGCTGGCAGGGAAATAAAGAGAAGAGGAGGAATATATTATAGATAAAAAGAACCCCCAGCATGCAACTGTTTGGCACTGACTACTAAAGGGCCAGTGCTCTTTAAGTATGTGATAACTCCAAATCATAACAGCAGAAACAGTTTTGAAAGTTTTGAATGCAGGATTAGCATCTTTATCACTTAATACACGCAGACCAGTTACTGTTGAAATTTTTATGGTGACACGTGCTTTCCCACAGTGTATCCTACCTTTGTAGAGCCCTTGCAGTGTGTCCCAGATTTTTACTTCCTCCTATAATGTTCTTCAGCTTTCCCATTGCCCCACAGGTTGCCTCTAACCTTGCAGGGCCCCTATAATCCATACCTACACTCAAAGACTGAGACAGAACAAAGACACAAGTGAGCAAGAACTTCATCTGATCTCCATCAGTGCTCTGGGGCAGAAGGGCATGTGACATCATAGCCTAGGCTAAACACCACTGAGAGGAAGGGTTACATACCAAAGTAAAGCAATGTATAGTCATAAGAAGCATTTCCGATTCTGAAAACCAGGATAATTAACATAAAATGTCCTAAACAATTTTTTCTTATGTTCTGCTATGAGTCGTTCTCTCTAAAGGGAACCCAAGGCGGCATGAAAAAGAAAGTTAGATACTCACCTAGGCAGAGGAAAGCCTCTGGATAGTCCAGAAGCTTCCTGTGTCCTCCTCACCCTCACTGTGGCCATGCATGGATCCTCTGAACATATCCAACAACAGTCTTTCAGACATGTTCTTGTGGCCACACTCCCTGCCATGTATGAGTGCGGTCGTTTGTGAGTACGGCCACACCTAAATATCGCTGTAAGCAATTTGGTACACCCCAGTTATCATTCATGGTCAATCAGTTGAGTTAGGTTATTATAGCAATCAACTACAGATTTTTTGCAGTTTGAATCAAACTGTGTACACTATTTAAGGATCATGATATTTTGTTTTAAGGTTATTTATATTTGCTGTTTGTGGCATTTCTACTGCAGTTAGTGTGATCAGTGATTTTGGATGAGACTGGGGATATTTTACATTGGATTTACAGTAATTTGGTGCATGGGATTTTCTGATACTCTGCATAATCTACCCTACACGACAGGCCCATCTTTTCTCTCACTGAGTCTGTGCTCCCCTCTGAGACCCCCAATCCAGAAAAGTGCAGTCTGGCCTGGTGAAGTAAGTCATTTGGCCGCTGGAGGCACTGCTGTACTGCTGGAGCCGCCATAGGCTTCCATGTTAAGAGCCGTGATTAGCGGCCGGCTATAAGTGGTAATGTGGTCGCCAGAGTTGCATGATAAAATAGCGGGCAGACTACAACTACAAATAGCAGCAGCTTAGCTAGGGTTAGGTATCGCTTGGGGTGGTGGTTAGGATTAGGCATAGGTTGGGGGTATGTATTAAGGTTAGGTATAGATTGGTGGGGTCTGTTAGGCTTAGGCATAGGGTGGGGGTCATTAGGGTTAGGCATAGATTGGAGGGTTGGTTAGGGTTAGGCATCAGTTGGGGGGTTGGTTAGGGCTAGGCAATAGTTGGGGGATCAGTTAGGGTTAGGCATTGATAAAGTAAGGGTTAGGCATTGCTAGAGGGAGGGTTCAAGTGTGAATGGGGTTAGGTTAGGCAGTAGTAAAATATTTAATTACACAGTAGAATATGGCGCCTTGGGGCCCTTTTTAAATGTGTGCCAGGCCTGGCCCCTTCTATTCTGTAACAGAATTCTTGCGTTTAGAGAACTGAAGAGTGGTGACATGCATCTAGCTCACACCCAGTAGCTCTTGCCCATAGATACATGGATATGTAAAAGTACTGCTGCCAGGAATGATTGTGAAACCTTACATTTCACTGTGAGGCCGATGATGTAATTGTTTACAGAGATTATCATTCATTTCTTGTAGGCTACAAGGACATGTCTTTGTCAGGATTCCCAGAGTTCGACTTTAATTAAGAAATGATTGGAAGCAATCTGTGTTGTTCTCTATTTCAGCACTGGCTGATTCTTGCTGCGTTACAGGTTCAGGCTTCTATGGCAAAGTCATAAAAATGTAGCATTACATGATTGTCTTGACAACATTTTTATTAACGAAAGTTGAAACTACAAAACACAGCTCAAAATACAAAGCAAAATAAGAATAAAAACCCTGGTTAAAAACATGCACACCTTGTATTGATGTCTGCCTGACCTATAGGCCTCCATTGCACTAGTATTAAATGGCTGTTCGATGCCCTCTGGCCACGTTACACAACCTCTCACTTATACCAATCATATTTGCCAAGTAAACCATGTGTTTGCACAAATGTTACTGGACTAATATTCTACAACCATAGCAAAATGCATTTCCTCCTCTTACCTAATTTAGGAACCTTCCTTCTGTATGCCAATTATTCAGGAGTGAAACATAGTTCCTGCAGCTTTTTTTTAAGCATACAGCCCTAGTCTTTGGTTAGTAATAAAGCCTGTGGAGTGCGTTTGCCTGGACGCAGGAGCAAGGGGAGCGGAAGTGTTCCTGTATAGTGACATCATTCGGTGCAGGCACAGGGGAGAAGAAAGGACATACTGCGCATGCGCAACGCAGTATGGCTGGAAGCTAGGCTATGCAAGTCGCCTGGGTTGGCCAAAAGAACGGGGATTACTGCAGGTGAACAGCGTGTGACAGAGGGGAACAAAAGGCGCAGTAAGTATTTTGCTTTTACGACCCTACCCACAGCATATGCCTATTTAACCACAGTAATTCGGCCCAGGTATCCTTTCAACTGCAATGACAAAATATAGCAATTCTGCAAGGAAAAAAGGACTAGTTACAATAAATCCTATTGACTATATCCAATAAATTCTATTGACTATATCCATTGATTACATCACAGATATATCATCACCTGCATCACAAGCAACCCAACAACACTAATTATATGACACATAGATCAATACCTTGGACATAAGGTTTTCCTATGAGTCTGCACAGGATATGTTAAAGGCCTTATATATTTTATTGCAGGGTAAACTCCAGGAAGGCTTTGAGAGCTAATTTAATCTTGATGGATGCTGCCATCCAATCTATCCGCATAAAGTAGTCCCAGACCAAGGCCGGTACTAGACCTTCTGCTGCTGAGTCAAGCTTTGGAGGATGGTCTCGGGTGGCTCTGCCACACTCAGCACCAGTCTGGTTATTCTAAGAGAGTGACTGCCTCCATCATAATCTAGACACCAGAGTGGAGTTGGGTTTGTGAACATCCAACTGCTTCAAGAGGTTGATTGCCCCTTTTGCAACCTATCTTTGTGAATACTACTATTCATTTCTTACACATCTTCCAATTAAGTTAGATATTGCACTATTTGAGCTCCCGTTGTCTGTGTGTTTCCTTTTCAAGGTGTACAGTTGCCGCCATTTTATTAGTGCAAGAGTTTTGAAAATCATTTAACTTAAAGCGGAATATAACCCTTCATTTCAACTTTGCTCTAAAACATTATTTACAGCATATTATATGCAACCAGCATTTTTTTTTACTAGACCAGCATTGGAAGGGTTACACACAGAACTTTAAAGTTCCATGGAGAGAACTGCTGTCGCAGCCAAAGTTTAGATAAATACATTTAAGTAAACACAATGTAACAAGTGTGGGATGTGACTCACACTCTGACTGTGCAGGAGCTCACAGACACCCAGAGAGAGAGTGAGTCACGTTCCTCACTTGTTACATTGTGTTTACTTAAATGTATCTATCTAAACTTTGGCTGCGGCAGCATTTCTCTCCACGGAACTTTAAAGCTCTGTGTGTAACCCTTCCAATGCTGGTCTAGTAAAAAAAAATGCTGGTTGCATATAATATGCTGTTTTTAGAGCAAAGTTGAAATGCTGGATTATATTCCGCTTTAGATTAGAAGTGTTGTGACACATTCTTCATACGCCTTCTTTTTCACACTGATTTAGGTTTTGCCCTGCTTTCAGACAAACCGGCTGTAGCCAAATTCAGCATTATACAGTGAACCATAAACCTCAATGCTCACTAATGAATATTTCGGGTGACAAATATTGAGTGTGTGTATGCGCCTTAAAGTGGCTGCATCATCATGACAGGGCAAAGTAACAATGTTATTCTTAGGTCAGATGTTATATGAGATGTAGGATCTACTGGTATAAACATTTTACCATGTCAGTGCATTGTTACTCTGTAATCCTGTGTACCTAAGCCGTAATAGTTAACATTTCAGGCTTTCCAGTAAAAACAGATTTGAGGATAATGAGCATTGCGGCAGGATGGCAGCTCTGTCTCTTCAGCAGCTAGCAGTATGCTGCCGTTGCTATAGCAGCAAACCTGAACCAGTTCTGCATTGTCATTCAAATATATAACATCTTCACCTTGTCGGGAAGAATTGCATAGCCTTCTGAATGAGAAAGAATACTTCCCTGTGGGTGATGTCTCTAGCAACAAAATATTTATTTTACTATGTTAAAAATGTATCCTTGGTGTTAAGTCTATATAAATAGTAAAGTAATGAATGCTGATGCAACCTAATCAATCATTTAACCCAGCTGCCAGTTGTTAACAAAAAGGAGATGATAGCTTTCCTACTAGGTCAAAGTGGTCAGTGTCAAACAACAGAGGAGTTTGGTATTCATTTAGATTGCTACTTGATTTTGTTAGTAAGAACTGTTTATTGTTATGTAAATTTTTCAGAATAGTGTAACCTGTATGTTACTTCTAGAGAGGATGATTATAATGTATTCGGAGATATATTTGTTCCTGTCCTGATAGCCTTGATGATGTAATTGGCTTGTGCACTCTAGGAAATGATGGTGATAAAGGTCTGCTGAAGGAAGGTAGGTAGGGTAGGCAATGGGAGTTGTGGGGAGTTGACAATAAGATCCAGCCTCAAGGAAGGTGGGTAGTCTTTTAAGCAAATTTAACAGTATATAAAAACCCAAAAGATGCTCTAGATGCTTTCCTGATCCTCCATGACGCCCTTCAGTGCCAGCAGGACCTACTTTTTTCTTCGGGGCTACACTTATCTCCATGGACGTTTTTGGCCATACTGCGCAGGTACCAGTAGCGTTTGCGCCTGTGTCATAGCATGAAATCACTCGTGCATGGAAGAAAAATCTGCATGAGCAGCTAGGAGCTACCGTGTAGGCACAGGCCGTACGTTCCTTCTTCACAGTGCAGTTTGTGCAGTTTCATGTCATTTGAAAATCAATCGGGGGGGGGGGGGGAAGGGGGCATCAATCGGGGGGAGGGGGGTCTAAAGCTATGGGAAAGTGGCCCCCCAACTACTAGCCTCACCTCCCTTTGATACAGAGGTCCATCCTCCAGATCAGGTACTTTTGTGGTTACACTTGTTATGGGTGTGAAGATCATAAACATCACATTTGTTTTATGACCATTGCATGATGGATCAATGAGCTGTGGGAGCCACAAGGGAAGCAGGGGGGGGTGTGAACATTAGGGAGCCCCATCAAAGTTTTGCTCGGAGGCCCCATCGTGTAGTTACATCCCTGCCTTTAGGGTTCATGTCCATTGACCCCATCCAATCCTGTGCTATAGTTGCAGCTCTCCTCCTCCTATATGTCTCCCTCTTCTACCTACTATTTTAGGTGGAGTGCTAATAGGTGGAGCTACAGGTATATACATGTTTGTACTTCTGTGCCACTTTGGCTACAACTAAGGACCCATCAGGGTCAGAAACACGTGAGCTCTTGTAGCAAATAGTTAGATGCTCACCTATGTCTATAGAAGGAAGGCTCTGGGTCCCATAGATTCTTCCATCATCTCTTTGTGCTTTTTCTCCACTGCTGTCCCCCAGTTAAGTTCTTCAACCGTCTTGGTTGAATACATCTTCAGCCCTCCTTGGGCAGTCTTTGGAAGTACTCGCATCCCTGAGTACTTCCAAAAAAAAGTGATTCTGTACTGCGTATGCATGAGTCTGAGCTTGTACATGCACAGTACAGATGCACCCATCTTCGGAAGCAATCGGGATGCAAGTGCTTTGAAAGCCTTCCGAAGAGGCCCAAGGCCATGTAATTTTAACGGGGGACAGCAGTGGAAAAAAGGGACAGAGAGAGGACTGCAATGGCTCTATGGGATCCAGAGCTTTCCCTCTACATAGGTGAGTTTCCTTGATTCAGGTTAGCTTTAAGATCATTGCATTAAAATGTACGGTATCAGTTTATGCCCATCATTTCACCAATGAAAGCACCTTATTGTCCAACCAAAGAAATTACACTTTCCTGGCTGAAGTTCAAAAATTATAGGGACCCTGAACAGAACAAATAAAAATGCCATACTGAACTTACCTGGGGCTTCCTCAAGCCCCCATTGGTCCCTCGGCGGCTCTGTGGCCGTGATGCAGAAAACAAATTCATAAACGCTCTAACCCCTTAGTTGGATCTGGAGAGAACTATGACTAAGGGCAGATTGTAAGCCTGACACGTGTCAGTTGATTATGTGGTTTTATTGCATCATTGTCATGTGGATTTTTTAATAAAGAATAGTTATTTTTTCATCGAACCAGGTCTGGTTTGCGGATTCTTCTTTGCTTGCTTCTGTGGCCGTGAGTTGTGTGCAACTGTACTTACACAGCCCATCCGTGCGCCCGTCTCGCTCGTGCAGCCATTGCTGTGAGTGTTCTGCGCTTGCGCAGTTCATTTTTCCAAGAACCGTGCGCGCTCAGAGTGAGAGGGGCGTGCGGACGGCCATGCATGCGCAATTGCACACAGCTCCTGGCTAAGTCGCGTGCTTGAATGGTCTCAAGTGGTCTCTTTCAAGGTAGGTCTTTTCCAAATTACCCTACACTGCTTTTTTATTTTTTATCCTTTGGGCGCCTCCTACCTGTTAGCATTCAACAACACAACAAATTACAGCTGAATTCAATGCAGGTGCATCACAAAACATGTACCAAAGCACAATAAGACGGACTTTGCAAAGGATGGGCTTTAGCAGCAGGAGACCATCAAGAGTGACTTTGGTATCACAGAAAAATAGGAAAAGACGCCTGTTGTGGGCCCTTTCCACCGTGCTTAATTGGTCTCAAATTGGTTTGAGGAACAATCAGAGTTTAACCTGCTTCCATGGCCAGCTCAGTCCCCTGACCTCAATCCTATTAAGCATTTGTAGGGCGAAGTTGAAAGATCACTTCAAAGCTTGGAAATGCCACCATTCAATCTGATCCAACTTAGAGCTGTTATGTCAACATGGGCCAACATTCCTCAGCAGCGGTATAATCATCTTGTTGAGTCCATGCCAAGAAGAATATCGGCTCTGATCAGAGCTAAAGGTGGACCCACTTGTTATTAAGGTAGATGGTGTGTCTAATTTTTTGGTCACTCATTGTAGATCTTTTATATTTCTATAACATACTATACCAGAAAAACCGGGTACCCGATTTCCCAGTGTTTTTGTTTCCTTTCTTGTCCACATGTTTCTGCTCTCTCCATTTCCTAGCAAATTGTTACAGCACAGGTTAAACAATGCCCATATTTGTAAGCCCTCAGCAAATCTTCTTTATGGCATGATGCACACGTTACTGACAGAACAGAAAACAATAGGAGAATAAACCTTGTCAAGAGATGAAGAGGAGGTATAGAGGAGATGATGAGATGACACAAAGTTTTACATCTCCTTTATTAGATGCACTGAATGTTGAGATTGAGTAAACAAACACACGTCGGAGATGCAGAATTGGCTGTGTCATGCTGTTACTGAAGACTGACATACTGATTTCCACAGTTTGCTGCTGCTTCTGTGGTGTCTGCTGACAGAAAGTATTCTAAAATTCCTTGACTTGTGCTAACAAATGAGATTTGGACTGAATCAACAAAACTTGCTAGGAAGATGATCTTTTCAGTTTCCTACACAGGAAAGAACAAACCTCTTCAATCTCTGATTGCGGACAGAATTGCCCACTTCTTCAATAGAAACAGAGAGTCTCTGTTCCTTGCCCACCTACACTGAATAGCAGTCATTTTGTTCTAGACACACAATAGCTCAGGAAACTGGTGAGAGACCAACTCCGCATTGTAAATTCCAACTGAAAGGAAGGGACTTCCAATATTTCTCCTATCCCCATTCATCTATCACACGACCAATCAAGCCTACAACACAAAGGGTTACTGGTTTATCAGTAACCAACTGTGCAGTGTAAAGGAAAGGTCAGATGGACTCTTGCTATTTTGGGAAATGTGCATTATGCCACTTGATGGGAAAGAAACTGCATGCTGTTCATGCTTTAATGCAGTCTTTAGTTCTGCATGCAGAGTAAAGAATGATGTGATCATATTATTGCTACAATATGTGTAAACATACCTTACTAGGGTTAAAGAGGAAAGTTATACTTATGTGTGAAAGTGTTTATAAGCTGACTTTAGTGAAAGCTGTATTTTTTTCTCTTTCTGCATATTTTTAGTTCTACTTTGATGTCCTTGTCACTGCATCAGTAGCAGCAGCTGGTTCCACCTGAAGATCTCTGTATCTCTATCTACAGTTCAGCAGTTCCACTACCAATGTCTATACATACCATGGTCCCTTCCAAGTGCAGCTGCGCAGCACAACAGAAGCCCTGAGATCTGTGGATAAGCAATCCGTTATACCTGTGAATATCACTCCAGATGCTGACTCATCCCTTGAATAGCACTACAGTCCTTCTGTACATTACTCTGAACTCCCAAGTTTGGCTGAGCTACCATATTCTAAACCCCCCTGTACACCATGCAATTTAATGTGCGAACTATCGAATTCGATTGAATCGAATTTAATCAGATCATATAAATCCGACATGCCCGATCGGGATTCGATTGATCGTGTGATCGATTTTGCATTGAAAATTAACTAAAATCGTGTAGGATGTCACCATTTTATCTATGATTAATTCAATGGGATCACCTCAAAAACCACTTCTAAGGTCCGTTTAATACTACACGCGATTTTTCGTATTTTCCAATTCCATGTAAAGCCCGAAATGCAAGAACATCAGCAAATAAAAAATTCACAGGAAAATCGCAACAAAATTGCAGTGGAAAAATCACATTTACAATTATGTTTAGTAATTTTCAGTATAAAAGAGCATTAGTGATCCAGGTGGACGTCTTAAGCAGCCGCTTGGCATTTAGTGCAAATGCTTTTCTGCAAGCATGCAGAAAAGCATTTATTGACGTTTGGCGGCGCTTCCCAGCAATTGTAGTTCACTGCCCCAACAGGTTGCTTTCAGGGTTGCCTCAGACAACGGGGAAAATATGGAATCTAAACCTGGTATTTGTGCAAACGAAAGGCCAGCACTGAACAACGAGCACCGCGGCCACAGGCAAACAACATGCAAGCGTCCGTGTGAAGAAGATTTTTTTCCATCGAAAATCACAATCAGTATCACAAATGCACTGAGATACCGATCATGATTTTCAACATTTAAATCGAGCATGTTTGTTGCGGTGATTCATGGCAAGTATTGAAAAACCTAATACAGGTCAATGGCAATCACACAGAAAATGCAGCATGCAGTACTTTAGTGACTGGCCAAAAAACAAAGTACAGCTGTGGAAAAGTGGCACCGCGATTAACATGTTAATAGTGGTGACTTTGCGATCTGTAAATCACCTGACTGGTGGAAAGGGGCCCTTAATCTCTATCGTTGCAAAAGTCTCTTAATCACACTTAGTCCTCCACCCTGCATTTTCACCAAAAGTGTATGGGATGAAGCATGCAATGATTTTTTTGAGGAGCGGTTTACATTATCCTCTTATGAACATGTACACAACAGACTATCCTGACTGGAATTATTATTTTTTCCCACACTAGAGCCATTGCCATTTATTACTCAGGAGTGGCTGCAAATCCTGCAACGGACCCTGATGTAGACATGGTACTCCTCTGGCTGGGTCCATTACAGTGTGACTCTCACCTCAGAGCCCTTGCCACAACTCAGCAGCACACTGTGAGGGCTTTTTCACATGATAGGTAGTGTGACAGCATGTGGTGTGGCTGCCTGAAAAGTTAAAATGCATTTGCATATGTCCATGGTTTGATAGATTTGCATCTGTAGAGATCTTGGAGTTATTTTCAGATAAAAAAAAAATCAGAATTGCATGAGGTGTGCAAGAGGCCAAAAAGTGTTTGTTCAGATAAATATTGTTTTGCAGAAATACATCTACAATATCAGCTTATTAACTGCTCCTTCTATCTATATCAGGAGTGTCAAACTCAATCGTGCTCGGGGCCAAAATCTAAAACACTGTCTAAGTCGTGGGCCAAATTTTTCATTAAGATTTAACATTTATTGAACAGACTAAAACTAAGTAGCGTAACTATAGCGACTGTGGAAGGCCTGTTCTTCCTCCTTCTACAGAGTAGTGCAGTGGAGCAGCTTAATATCTACCTGTTCCAGTGCTGCTTCCAGTCTCCTCTGATCTTCCTGACAGCCAAAAGCTTTATGCTGCAAACCTCTGGCTCTGAATGCATGTCACATGATCAAAAGCTGGTTGTATGCAGCATAGACAGTGCAGTTACTAGGAAAAACAGAAGAGACACAATGCAGCACTGGAGCAGGTAAATATGACACTGTTCTGCTGCGGTCCTCTGCAATGTGGGGAGATGGTGTGTGTGTGTTGGGAGGGTGTCCCCTGAGTTATTGCCTACACGGGTTACACGGGTTTTGTGTTACACTTGTGATCTAGATAGTTGCTAAGATCCTAACACGGGCTACTCTCAGACCCAAAAGAGGTATTTAGCATCTGGATGCTCTGAGTTTGTATTAAAATTCACAAAATATAATTTTAATTAATTAATTTGTAGTGACTTGCTCAGCTTAATAGCAATGACTTTTCAAATCTTCTGAATATTATTCCATTTACTCAGTTTTGGTTGTAGCTAATTAAGCTAATCAGACAGACAAATATACAATTTTAAACAAAGTGTAAAATTCCCATCAATGTTACAGCTCACATTAAATTAGCAAATTAGCAGGGACGGATTTGTACTCTTTACTACCACCCAAGGCCAATGTCACCAGCTGCCCCCCTTCAGTATAGGTAGTGAGATGACCCCTCCCCCCTTCCCTCTAGTATAGGTAGCCAGATGACCTCCCCCCTTCCCTTCAGTATAAGTAGCCTGATGATCCCTTCCCCTCCAGTACAGGTAACCAGATGAATCCCTTAAACCCCCCCCCCCCCCCCACACACACACACACACACACACACACACACCACCACCACCACCACCCCTTTCAGTACCTCCACACTGCAGCAGCCATCAGTGTCACTCACTTCTCTGCTCGTCTCCAGTGCAGAAGCTTCCTCTTCCCCTCTGTCTCCAATGCTGCCTAAGTCCATAGCCACATGCCACAACGCCAATATGCTCAGAGAGCAAGGTGGCCGCTGCACAGGTGGCTGGCAGCAGGAAGATCATGCGCTCTCCTGATCTCCCGGAATTGCAGCATTTGCAAGCTTGCAAATGCTGCACCAGTGAGTCTGCTGCTTTGGTGCCCTTGTTCCTGTGGTGCCCTAGGACATGGACTAGGTGGCCTAGGCCTAAATCCGGCCCTGTAAATTAGTAATAAAGTATACCATCCACAGGTTTTAAATTTAAAGTGCTTATCCCGAAGAGGTACTTTCTTCCCATGGGCCACACCCTCTTATAGCTCTATAAATAAATCAGAAATCATCCTTCTCAATATGACTGCCACACTCCTGTGATGCTTTAGTTATACTGCATATATAGCGTTTACTTCTGCTTTACTCTGTTTATCTAATTCAATCCTAACACAATTTATGTGTTTTATGATAAGCAACTGAAATTCATAACCCCTCCCCAACTTCTCTGTTACTTCCTCTGCTATGCTAACTGAAGAAGAAACATGAAAGCACCTTTGTAAATAACAGTGAAGCCTGTCAGCAGCAGATTGTAGTGAATACAGGTCTGTAGATCTGCCTGATTTTGCAGGGCCCCTGTTTTCTTGACCTTAAAATTTTGGTTGAAGATGGTCTGGAAAGCATTTGATTGTATTAGTTGAGGGAGATCATCTTATTGATCTTCAACTTATTGAAGAAGAGTGGGCACAGTGAAGCATACCCACATCCCCCAAGACCAACACCCTCAATGGAGCATCCCCACATCCCACCCAGACCCAGTACAGTGGAACCTACTTCAGTAACTATTTGGAAAGCTTGGGACTGGCTATGTTTTGTGTTCCCCTCCACCCCCCCCCCCCCCTTTGTACTATTAAATTACAATTAACTATTAAGCTACAAGTAACCCTCTGGATATGTGTATATCCCTGGGCCATGCAATGCATGCTGAGGATGTGCGATGCATGCTGGGGGTTGTAGTTCCCATTGAAGTGATTACAGATGTAATCGCAGCTGCTGGGACATAGGACAAATCTGCTGGAACTTGTTACTCTTCTGCATGGGGGAGAGAAGATGGAGGCCTCCAAATAGACAAGGCGGGCTACGGAGCAGTGCCCCTAGGTAACTAAATGACTGCCTTATTACCCACAGCGCACACAGCTTACAAACCTCCCTTAGGGAGAGGCTCATTTAACAATTTTTCTGAAGCTCGGGGGACACACAGATGCTCAGTTTGCTTTAATGGATGAATTCTAAACAGCAATCATCTTAGTGTGGCATAAAATGTCAAAAGAAATAATAGCCTTTTTAGACTTTTCAGCCTGTTATCAGTAGGGTTTCCTCAGCCAAACAGAAGTGTACACACAACGAGTATAGTGTAAGGCATTGCATGTAATGTATTGGTAAGACTGTACGCACTTTATTCTGCTTATCGCAGCTTAGTGAATAAATCCATGTCACTTGTCAGTTCAGATGCTAAAGTATCTTCAAAGTGACTACATAAGTGAACCTAATCAGGAGAGGGTCAAGGGTGTGTTTTAATTAAAGCCTTTGGAAAGTTGATCCAACAGCATGCTGGAGAATGTGAGGACAGTGTGGTGGACAGGCAACCACCAGTCTCTACATACAGTATATCTGTTTGTGTCTTATAAACCAGTGTGGGATGCATAAAGTATAAAAAGAAAGAACAGAACAAGTTGGAATGTGTATTAAGCAACAACAGTCTATTATGTGTAATTTCTATGCATCATAACCACACACTGTTTCTGTCCCCGCCATCCTCCCTAGTTACAGCATCCTTGGCACATCCTGGTTACAGTGCCTCTACCATGTGATCTGCAGCGCACGTGTGCTGCAGGTCACACAGCAGAGGCACTGTAACCAGGAGGTGGCAAGGATGCTGTATCTAGGGAGGATGGTGGCGGAGTGTTTACACCACATGGCTGTAGTCTACATACGAAAATTGCAGTGAAGAGGAGCGCGGCAGCTGGGACCCAGAAGAGCTTCATCCTGGATGACGGAGCACCCTCAGATTACTGCAGTGAGACGGAGGAGAGGATGCGGTAAGTATCCCCCCCAGTTTTGCATCTTATATTCTGAAAAATACAGTAGTTGCTAAGAAATTCACTGTGTTTGTGTTTAAAGTGAGCAGCCTGTCTAATTAGCCTTTATCAGCAAGCTATCAGCAACTGTGAATCAGGGTTGTCAGCTGTGTTGCAGTGTGTCACTAGTTCTGTGATAATATGTAAACACTAAGGCCAGTTTCACACTGTGGATTGGCGGTAGTGGTGCGGCCCAGGGTCACTGCCAATAGCAGGCCTTCAGGGATTACTGCGTTAGTACGCAGTAATCCCCGTCTGGCAGCCGGCCAAGCAGGAAGTGACGCTCACTTGCAGTGGCTATAGTGATCACATGCGTGGAAGCATATTGCTAAAATATACTTCTGCGCATGAGCAACGCGTAAAACTTGTGACGGGAATTTTAACAAACATGCATCGCCACAGACTTACATGACTTCTGGTCCACTGCACGCTGCTGCAGGTTGCATAATAACGTAGGTTTGCCCTTGCTTTAGGGATGCGGCAAAAATGTCACTTCCATCCCAACGCGCCGCACCGCATTGGTATGAAAGGCCCCATAGACTAACATCGCCCTGCGGTGGGGTGCGGTAAAAATGCTGCACTGCACCAGTGTGAAAGGGCCCTGAAGGTTAACCCTTTCTGTGCTCCCAGGAATGTCCAGGAAGTTAACACTGCGGGGGATTTTTTTTAAGGATTACAATAACTTGTAACAAAGAAATGTATTTTTTAAAGGTTATTATGTGGTGGATAATCTTTTAGAGCAGAGAGGAAGTTCTAATTTTAGGTCCGCTTTAAAACAAAAATTACAGATTTCGAGCATTTCAAGATATTCTTCAATACACCAAGAAATAGTTCTAAGAACTGTAAAAGAAGCTGATCCTCGTAGATGCAATTTATAGCAGTGGTTCATTTTGAAAATGACGCCGTGGTTAAGCCATACACACGTCAACTGTTTACTCACGGAGGACTCATAAGTATGTATAACACACACCACGTGTTAATACCTGCATGAATCAAGCACTGCCTGCATGGAAATTGCCATCAGCGCACTCTAACCTATAGCAGAGCTCTTATCACTTCCCACTGAGCAGAAGGAAAGGGGTATATTTATTCCAGTTAGTCATAAGCTGTCATGATAATCATTTTATAACAAGTGCTGCTTATCTAAGGATTTTCCCAGCTGCCTACTATAGTATGCCTATTATGGCATTGTCAAAGGAAATATGATTGCAACGACAGCTAATTAGACTTCTTTCCTTTGCAGTGCTGGGCATACAGAACAGCTAAACAATCTTGCAAGGGCTTCTATAACATGATCTCACAACGAGCCACAGATATACAACATACGTACAGTCCATTTTAATTCTATAAATCAAAATTGCAGCACACATAAAGACCACACAGGTCAGGGGTTTGGTGCAAGGTTTTGGTACAATAAGACTGCTTAATACATTGTAACATTTTTCCTATGAAAGTATAAAGATAAGGACCCTTTTCCACTTAAAATCTTTATCTCAAAAGTGCTGGGATCACAATTTGAAATGGAGCAGCTGACTACGGATATTCAAATAGGTTACCACTTGAGAATTTTGGCTCCTTTTCAGGTGTATATTGCTGGCGCAGTATGTGGCTAAACTTAAGGGACCCTGAGCAAGACCCAAAAATGCCATAATGAACTTACGTGGGGCTTCCTCTAGCCCAGGGGTAGGGAACCTATGGCTCGGGAGCCAGATATGGCTCTTTTGATGGCTACATCTGGCTCACATACAAATCAGTAGGGGTTGATTCACTAAGCTACCCTGCTCAAGCAGCGCAGCTTATTGTGGCAGCACAAATAACATTTTCAAAGTAGGTATGCTACAGCTGTAGCATACACTACTAACTCGCACTAGCTGCACTAACTCATGCTACCCCAAAATGAATGGCTGCTCCAATTGTCCCACGCTGGACCCTGTCAGGCCCAGTAACTTTGTAGTACAAGATCTCCGCACTTTGATTGGCCCAATAGACTGCCTGTCAAGTTTGGCTCAATAGGCTGCCTGTCACTTGACACTGTCACTGTCCCAGTTTGAAACATATTGTATGGCTCTCACAGAATTACATTTTAAAATACGTGGAGTTTATGGCTCTCTCAGCCAAAAAGGTTCCTGGCCCCTGCTCTAGCCCCTCGAAGTCCGTGAGGTCCCTCTGCATTTTGGGTCCTGATCAGGGTCCCTTTAGCAATATTGCTATGTCCAGAAAGCAGAAACCTGTGCTCAGACTGCAAGTTCATTTGCTCCTGGTCACAACTGCTGAGTTTACAAAACATGGCAGTGGCCTTAAAGGATACCAGAAATTAGTTACAGAAACAGAGGAAACAGGCATATACTATTACCTGTCCTGAAGCCTGTCGCTCCCCCCATTCTCCTTTCTGCCCCCCACATTATGCCTAAATGTCCCCCGGGAACCTCTTCCAGGTCGCCGGAGTCAGGCTTTACTGCACAGGCGCTGGCCAGGCTGCACACGTCCTACAGCGCACGCCTGTGGTCGGGAGTGCTATGTGCATGATGTCATGTACATGACATGGTGACATCATACGCATGTGCAGCGTGCTCCCAGGCATGTGTGCACACTGTAGGATGTGTACAGCCTGGCTAGTGCCTGTGCAGTAAAGCCCAACTCCGGCGACCCGGAAGAAGGTCCCGGGGGCTTTTAGGCATAATGCAGGAGGCAGAAAGGAGAACGGGGGGAGCGACAGGCATTAGGACAGGTAATAGTATACACCTGCTCCCCCCATTACTGTAACTAATTTCACATGTGGTATCCTTTAACCCCCTTGGCTGTATGATTCTTTCCAGATTTTAGGATCTAAAAGTGGTACAATTTTTTTGCACCCTTTCAGACCCTAGAACCTGGAAAAAAATCATGCTGCCAGGGAGATCTGCACAGCCCCAGCAATCACTCACCTCCCTGGGCTCCCACACTGCAGTTCAGCCTCCATCCTCCGGGAGCCGATGCAACTCTAAAGTGAGATTGCCGGCTGTCGTCATGACGACAGCAGGCGATCTCACCAGGAGGAAGCAGAGCACCGGAGGACTGAAGAAGAATGGCGTCCGACGTCAGGATCCCTGGGAGGTATGTAGAAACGCTCCCGCTGTGCGCTATACTCTGCATAGAGCCTCCGGCGGCTACCCCGAGCAGAGGTCGGGATTACCGCTCTGAGCTGCGGTTTTCCACCCCGACCTTAGCTTGAGGTTACCGCCAAGGAGGTTAACAGGTGCCAGTAACAGAAGAATGACATTGTTGGCATGTTTTTCTCATCAGAGTCTTAAGTGTTGTGATTAGAAACAGTGGCCTTTATTCAATTCACTTTTTCTCTTAAGTTTTCTCCTAGGTGATATTTTCACACCTTATCAATAAAATGCCTTTTAAGCCGCCAGCAAGCAAGAAATTACTAAGAATAATTTTGACAGTACTTTTTCACCTACTTTTTGGTACTTTTTCAATTACAAGGTGCAGAAAAGTTAATTTATACAGAAGAAGATGGAAAAGTATCTCCTAGGAGACAACTTAGGAGAAAACTTGAATTGAAATAGGGCCAGTATGGCTTCTGTCCCCACTACAATCTGTCCATTGCTCGGACCTGTAATAGCAGCATTGCAATTACGGTGTGCCCGACTTCTGTTTGGTGTCAGTTAAAGTTGTGCAGGTCAGGATTTGCTTTCCACCACTGCATTGGATGCCATGGAATGGACAAATTTGAACATATCTGAATGAATTCTATGCTTGTCATAGGATCAGTCTGTTCCTCCATTGAGGTCGAATTTGGGAAGCAGACTGATTTAGGCTGTAGTGTGAACGCAGCCTGACCCTTAACCACTTGATGACCCAGCCTTTACCCCCCCTTAAGGACCAGCACTGATTTCTAAGTTCTGTGCTGGGTGGGCTCTACAGCCCCCAGCACAGATCAAATAACAGGCAGAGCGACCAGATCGCCCCCCTTTTTTTTCCACTAGGGGGATGATGTGCTGGGGGGGGGGTCTGATCGCTCCTGCCTGCGTGTGGCTGGCGGGGGTGGGGGGCACCTCAAAGCCCCCTCCACCGCAGGATTCCCCCTCTCCCTCTCCTCCCTCCCTTCCCCGGAGATCGGAGGCTGCACAGGAACGGATCTGTCCTGTGCAGCCTCTAACAGGCTCCTGCCTGTCATGTGACAGCGATCCCCGGCCGCTGATTGGCCGGGGATCGCTGATCTAGTATAACGCTGCTACTGTTAGCAGCACTGTACAAATGTAAACAAAGCGGATTATTTCCGCTTGTGTTTACATTTAGCCTGCGAGCCGCGATCGGCGGCCCGCAGGTTATTCACAGAGCCCCCCGCCGTGAATTGACAGGAAGCAGCTGCTGGTCCTGCAGCTGCCACTTTGCCGACGCGCGTTATGAGTGCGCGGTCGGCAAGTGCTTAAATGTCAAGAGAGATTTGTGTCGTAAAAAAAGAGGTAAATGTGAAAATGAATATTAATAGTAAATATATATATATATATATATATATATATATATATATATATATATAGTGGGATGTGAAAGTTTGGGCAACCTTGTTAACTGTCATGATTTTCCTGTATAAATCGTTGGTTGTTATGATAAAAAATGTAATTTAAATATATCATATATGAGACACACACAGTGATATTTGAGAAGTGTAATGAAGTTTATTGGATTTACAGAAAATGCGCAATAATTGTTTAAACAAAATTAGTCAGGTGCATAAATGTGGGCACTGTTGTCATTTTATTGATTCCAAAACCTTTAGAACTAATTATTGGAACTCAAATTGGCTTGGTAAGCTCAGTGACCCCTGACCTAAATACACAGGTGAATCCAATTATGAAAAAGGGTATTTAAGGGGGTCAATTGTAAGTTTCACTCCTCTTTTAATTTCCTCTGAAGAGTAGCAACATGGGGTCTCAAAACAACTCTCAAACGACCTGAAGACAAAGATTGTTCACCATCATGGTTTAGGGGAAGGATACAGAAAGCTTTCTCAAAGATTTCATCTGTCTGTTTCCACAGTTAGGAACATACTGAGGAAATGGAAGACCACAGGCTCAGTTCAAGTTAGGGTTTGAAGTGGCAGACCAAGCAAAATCTCGGATAAACAGAAGCAACGAATGGTGAGAACAGTCAGAGTCAACCCACAGACCAGCACCAAAGACCTACAACATCATCTTGCTGCAGATGGTGTCACTGCATCGTTCAACCATTCGGTGCACTTTACACAAGGGGATGCTGTATGCAAGAGTGATGCAGAGGGAGCCACAGCACAAACAGAGCTGCTTGAGGTATGCTAAAGCACATTTGGACTTCATTTTGGAATAAGGTGCTGTTGACTGATATAACTAAAATTGAGTTATTTGGGCATAACAAGGGGCGTTATGCATGGAGGAAAAACAACACAGCATTCCAAGAAAAACACCTGCTACCTACAGTACAATATGGTGGTGGTTCCATCATGCTGTGGGGCTGTGTGGCCAGTGCAGGGACTAGGAATCTTGTCAAAATTGAGGAACGCATGAATTCCACTAAGTATCAGCAGATTCTGGAGACCAATGTCCAGGAATCAGTGACAAAGCTGAAGCTGCGCCGGGGCTGGATCTTTCAACAAGACATCAGCCCTAAACACTGCTAAAAATCCACTAAGGCATTCATGCAGAGGAACAAGTACAACGTTCTGGAATGGCCATCTCAGTCCCCAAACCTGAATATAATTGAAAATCTGTGGTGCGAATTAAAGAGAGCTGTCCATGCTCAGAAGCCATCAAACCTGAATGAACTAGAGATGTTTTGTAAAGAGGAGTGGCCCAAAATACCTTCAACCAGAATCCAGACTCTCATTGGAACCTACAGGAGGAGTTTAGAGGCTGTAATATATGTAAAAGGAGTATCTATTAAATATTGATTTAATTTCTTTTTTGTGGTGCCTAAATTTATGCACCTGACTAATTTTGTTTAAACAAATATTGCCAGTACAAAATATACCTGGTCTCCCGGAATGCGCTCACAAATCATATATCTCCCAAATGGAAATACATCTTAGGTCATGAGCTGATTATGTTGGTTGATGCTGGGCTCTCCACATTACAAAATTGATTCAATAGCAAGTACAGTTGTAATGTAGAACTTATAAAACTGTTCCAGTTGTTCAGTAGTCAGGCCCCTTCTGCAATTGTTGCTGACCACGTTTTCTGCAATGCACAGTGATGCGATCAGCAGGGACATCAGAAGTGAATAGACTGCACTGTCTGTTCCCATCCATTGTGATTCACCAAAAAGTCCCAAAGTGTGGTTGCCGACAAAAATATGCAAACACATTGCCATTTCTATTCATTATAATGAATGGAGTTCATAACCGCATTGGGTAGAATCCCACTGCAATGCAAGTGCCGTGCATTACGCCTTATTAGGTGCACAGTTCTTAAATTGTTTGCAACCAGGAGCCTGTCTGACTCACCTACTTATTAAAGCGGATCTGAACTCACAACTTCCTCTCTGCTCTAAAGGATACGCAACAGCATAATAACCTTTAAAGAAAAACATTTCTTTGTTACAGCTGATACAAATCCTGCAATAAATCTACAGTGTGTCAACTTCCTGCTTTCATGGCAGCAGACATATTGTTAGCATCCTGTGCTTGCAAATTAGCTGCTCTCCCATGGCAGTCAGCTGGGACGGCTAAGAGATAAAATTACAACCTATGATAAGCCACAGAAGAGAGGGGATTAGACAGGCTAAACTCTCTAAATACATACAGGGTGTATTTCCTTATGTTTTCCTTCTGTCCTGTGCAAGAGTTCAGGTCCACTTTAAAGGAGTTAGGAGATAAGCAGAGAAACAAGTAATTTGCATTAAAGCTTCAAGGACAATGGTAATATCTGAAATACAAAATGAAACGCGGAAAATCCTTCATGTCGATTTAAGGTGTACTGTTCATAATTATATATGTGCCAACGGGGATTTTAGTATGAAAGAAATTGAGAAAGTCTGTAAGACTCCGGCTATATGCAGAGATCACCGCATCAGATTCGTGGTGGTGTGATTGCTGGACTTCTGGCTAAAAATACGGGATACATTTCTACCAATTACAGTTTACACTTACTACCTCTAAGCAAGCCCTACTCCCTAGAGCCAAATTAATCCATGCCATGCACTGATGAGGATCAAACAATCCGAAACAGTCTGTATGCATGTTGGATTATTATGGCTCTGTACAAATTAACAAACTGACACATCATTGCATTCCAGCGGTTCTGGAGGTGTGTTTAGCTTCTAAGGGTACAATGGTTAATTTGCATATATTCAGCAGTGTTGCTCTGGGAGACATCTCAAGCTCACTCCAACCTGAATTATCGCAAATTCTTTCTGTTTTAGGAAAGCAATCTTTTGTTTTTCTTACCTCTAAGCAGTGTCACTTGTAAACAGCCATCTATTCATTTTCTGTAGGAGATTCTTAGCTGCCGCAGAGAAGAAGAAGCTGCCAGCTCTCTTCTAATACATCAGCATTGCACAAAAGTCAAATTAAGCTCGCTAGTCTAAAAGTGTAATATTTACTGGGATTCCTTTATACTGTACTTTACATTGATCACTTCAAAGCTCTGTGGTTTCCATGGCAACCTTCCCCCAGCTTGGTGGCATGACAGCTACTGCAAGAAGAGCCTGTGTCAGTTGGTGAAGACAGAGGTATCACATCACCATGGAAATTGCAGCTTCTCACTTATAAATGTGCTTTCCCCATCAATGCCCTATTGTATAAGGAAGATTTCCCTCTCACAAAGGCCAGACCCCAATAAAGTGAAACTAAATGGAGTGATTACCATTGTTGGGGCCAATAAAACTACATTCCAAGTGCTTTTACTCTGCTTTGGGAAGCAACTTTGCTTGCTAGTTAGATTGACTTACGTTCAAGCATGCATAGATTCTTAATAATCATTTATTTTTCACCCTCCTATATTAAATGAGTGAATGTAGCTGTTGAGATTAAATGATCAGATTATGGAGGCTGTCATTTATATTCTTTTTATTTTTAAAGTGGAGCTGAACTCTTGCACTGGACAGAAGGAAAACATAGATATGCCCCCCTGTACTTAGAGAGTTTAGCCTGTCTAATTCCCCCTCATCTGTGTCTAAGCACAAGTTGCAATTTGATCCCTTAGCTGTGTCTGCTGACTGCCACGGCAGAGAATTCATTTGTAAACACAGGATGTTAACAATATGTCTGATTCCATGAAAGCAGGAAGTGGACAAACTGCAGATCTTCCTCTATATTCTTATTACGACCAGGCCAGAGACTCAAAGATTATGGTAGAGAGAGGATAAACACAACCTCCTAGTAGAGACAGCAGTCTCCAACCAAAGGTTTACATACTGTCACAACAGAAGCTAGGCCATCACTGTCTAACAGATTGCACTGTCCACTGCCGAACAATCTCCAGAGGAAAACAATCATTATACAGCTTCTAGGTGCATCTCCAATTCTACAACAGGACTGAAAAACATACTATTCTTTATTCCAACTGGTTGGTTATTTCATTATAATAATAACTGAGATGTTGACAGACATGCTGGGAACAATCATCACACTCCTCAATTCTATCCAATGATCCAATTATTTCTGACACGCGTACGCTAAAACAAGTCATCCATATTTAATGCCTTTGCATACTTCTTACATCCCATATCGCACAGAAAAAAAGAAGGCAAATACAGGGCTGGATATCTGTTAGGGCCACGAAGGCCCAGGCCTTGGGCGGCTGCTGCCCAAGAGGTGGATGGATATGGAAAAGGTGTTGCTGAATATGGAATAAAAGTGTGCAAATGAAAAAGATAGGTTGCAAATATGGAGAAAAATATAGAAAAGCAATGATGCTGCTCAGAAGAACTGTACATAAAACAGAGGGACTGCTGTACATGAATGTTACATACAGAAGAGAGGGCTGCACATGGAATGGGAGGGGCCTGTTGCACATGGATAGTGAGGAACACGGAAGTTGGCATAAGGTTGCAAAAAGTACCTATCCAACCTAGAGGATGAATATACATATGTACCAATGTTAGCAATATTTTCTGAGCAAACAGAATAGTGAAGTTGTTAAACAGTATGCCTGTAACTGTGCCCAAGATATCACAAGGTTATGTAACTGTGTTACTACTGCTTTAAAAAGGAAATGCAATGTTACAATACATCCAGATTATTTATGTAACAGAATGTTGCAATTGTAGCCTAGTTACAGAAGACCACTCAATGAAAGTTAGGCATACTTTCAAAACAAGCCAGGTGACACAAGTGATGTCACCATGGAGCTAGGAGATGGGAAAGTGCTTGTATATTTATATATAGATTGCGTGTACACACAACCAGTACTGTGTAAAATGAGTCCTCTAGTTATACAGAAATATGTACAAGAATGCTGAACAAAAGCAATATAACTGAAATGAACGGAATGTTACTAATTAGCATACATAGTAGAACCAACACCCATGCCATGCAGTGGTTAATACTCGGGTACAGAGTGCTGTGTGCTTCTGGCAGGGCAGACCCTGTAAGCTCCTTTGTGTAGAAGTCACAGAACAGCCAGCCTGCGTTATGATAATGCATCCTGGCACGTCTGCGGTTTATATAGCCAGCTCTGACTGAGAGGAATATGCTGGAGCTGAAATCATGAGTATTATAGGAGCACAGACTCACTGCTGCTTCCTGCCTGCCTGCCCAGCAGGGAAACGTGGAGGGAGGGGAGCAATAGCAGCAACAGAAGCTGGGATGGCTACACACATTTTAACGCATGATCAATAGAGTGCTTTTTACAAGGCTTGTAATGTAAGGACTATACTTACCCAAGCATGTTACTGAAGTTATGCCAGCAATATACTTCATCTCATCAAGGAGATCTATACATTAATGATAGATAGATAGATAGATAGATAGATAGATAGATAGATAGATAGATAGAATTAGATGGTATTTATTTATATTGAATGCCCAATCCCAACAAGGTACCCTAAGCAGGTTTCTAGTGCCTGGCAACTGCCCAGGGGTCTGGCTGTCATCTGATGAGCCCCTATTCCCCCATCCCCTAACATCTTACCAAGAAGGCCAAATGGAAAATGGGAATCAAACCTGCTACATTGCCTAGGACCCATTCGGCTATCTGTTGAGCATGTCTGTGCTGTTATCATAATAATCATAATAAATTCACAAACAGAGAGAGATCACAAATGCAACAGATCACATCATAGCATGCACATCCTACAGGTCAGTAGGAGACAACAATTGGGTATAGTAATTGGATGTTCTATCAATAGCACTACAAGTCTTACTGAGCTCTGAGCACACCTAGCTGTCATGATGGATTGTCACTGTTACCTTGTTGTTGTCCTCAGCTCATTGGGATTCAGCTGTCATCTGGAGGGAGAGTATATCCGAGCCCCGCACTACAGCACATGGGACTGCATAAATGGTTGGGGTGGATCAGATCCGAATCCCTGGATCATCATCACGAGCCCCCTCCTTGGAAGGTCTTCTGGATCCCCATTCCAGCAGATCAGCAATGATGAGCGGCGGCTCCCCACCTCTCCACTTACATTACGTGCTGCTAATGACAAACCACCACCGAGTCTTTTGTCTCCAGGCTCAGCAGTGCAGATTCCGATCAAGAGGATTATGCCCAGCAGCAGCCCTGCTCACTGGGAGGCTGTCAGACTCTTGTGTCGCTATTACAGGATGGTGATCACAGAGCTGCACTACTAATCACAGCGTGCAGACACAATATCCTCTTCCACAGCTCATCTGTGCATCTATTGTCTTGCCTTGTCTTGGAATCACGTTATATTGTTGTTGTGGCTAAAGTGCATGGGAAGAAGGGGGTGTGTGGAGGGAAGGGGAGCAGGATATGATCACGCAGGTGCTATACAGTGATTGCAGGCTATCCTTTCCTCCCCTTCTAGCTGGGGCTGCAGGGAGAGCTGGTGAGGTCATAGGAGGAGGGCAGCAGAGAATGGGCTGCTTGTTGTTCCAGCTCTGCCTTTTCTGCTGCATGCATCCTAACCATTAGGAGCCACAGCCAGGGGCTTCCCACTGCCAGCTGATAGAATGCACACACTAGTCAAATATTAGCTGATGAGGAGGAGGAGAGGCAGCCACTGCATGCAGAATCTGTTGCCTGGGGTAGCATCTCACTGGCACAAGGGCAAATGTTGGACAAACATGAGAGTTTCACTACAGCTCTTTTTGGCAAAGTTCGGTGTGAGCTGTTGGGGCATGTCCTTCTCCAGAACTGTATTTCTTCATTTGTTGCAATAAATGTATACTGCTTTTTTTTTTTTTTACTTTTTCAATAGCTGACTTTTACTTTTGACAGGCTTTAACATGACATAAAAGAAAAGAAGAGAAGAGAAACTCATTGCGAGTGCACGCTGTATGATTAACTATGCTGTGTGTAACTTGTCATATGGTATGAACATTTGTACGCTGGATTATTTTCAGCCTATATAGTTCATTTTAGACTTTACTTTTCAAATAACAGCCCATACATAGGAACTCTGCAGTTGACCTATGTGTAAAAGGTTGCTACTTTTTTCCAGTACAAAAGTTTAGCCTAAGGGCCCTTTAACACTTAATACATTAGTATGCATTGTTTTGTTTTTGTTTTTTCTCCATAGCAGTGCATTGTGAAAAGCTTCAGCTATAGTGTGAATGAGGCCATAGGGAAACATAGACTCTGGACTGCTCAGGGCCGGTTTTGTACTCTTTACCGCCCAAGGCCACTGTCACCAGCCGCCCCCTCCAGTATAGATAGCGAGATGACCCCTGCCCCTTTCCCTCCAGTATAAATAGCCAGATGACTCCTCCCCCTTCCCTCTACTATAGGTAGCCTGATGACCCCCCCAGTATAGGTAGCCAGATGACTCCTCCCCCCTTTACCTCCAGTATAGGTAGCCAGATGACTCCCTTAATACCTCCTTTTCCCACCCCCCTTTCAGTATAGGTTACCAGCTCACCTTCACACCGCAGCAGCCATCAGTGTCACTAATTTCTACACTCGTCTCCAGTGCAGAAGCTTCCTCTTCCTTTCCACATGCAGTGCTGTCCAAATCCATAATCACCGGCCACAATGCAAAAATGCACAAAGAGCAAGGTGGCTGCTGCACAGGCCGCTAGCAGCAGAGTACCGTGGTCAGGCGCTAGCCTGATCTCCCTGCATTGCAACATTTCCAAGCTTGCAAATGCTGCACTAGTTCAGCCTGCTTTGGTGCCCTTGCTCCTGTGGTGCCCTAGGCCATGGCCTAGGTGGCCTTGGACTAAATCCGGCCCTGACTGCACATCAGTTGTCCTTTCAGTTACAACTGACAGCAACTGATATAATGTAAAAAGACCCTCAGGCCTCTTTTACACTATACACTGAAACACTGATAAACTTTCCATAACAGTGCATTGTGAAAAAAAAACTTTCAGTTAAGGCTGCTTACACACCACGACGTTACAGGCGCACGTTAATGCGCCTGTAACGCTCCCCCAACGCACAGCAATGTAACACAAGTGGGCTGTTCACACAGCCCACGTTGCGTTACATGTAACGCTGCACGTTCTCCGCAAAGTGCAGCATGCTACGGCGTTGGAGCGGCTATAGCCGCGTTAGACTGTTTGCACATGCGCAGTGGGGGGCAGAGAGGAGGCGGGGAGAGCCAGCTACAGTAGCCGCGCACATGGCTACTTAATATTCACTGCACTGGCGGGCGCTGATTGGCCGGCGGGACCACGTGATGCTGAGTGTCTCGCTCCGCATCACGTGGACCCGCTGGCCAATCAGCGCCACTCTAGGAGACATTATAGGAATCGAGCCGCCTAACGCGGCTCACTCTACCGTCGGCTCTTGCAGCACCATACGTTGTGTTAGGTGCACGTTATGCGACCTTAACGTAGCACCTAACGCAACGTCTTGGTGTGCAAGTAGCCTAAAACAAGTATTGTGTGAACTGAGCCCTAGGAAAATATGGACATTACTTTGAAAATCAGTTGTCCTTTCAGTTATAACTGAGAGCAACTGATTAAGTGTGATGCTGGGAATACACAATTAGATTTTTCAGTCTATTTACTGTCCCATCTTATTTCTGATCGATTTTCTTATCTTTTCTTATCAATTTCCATTCACTTTTATGAGAAATCTATCAGAAAAACGATTGAAAATAAGATTGGACATGTCCGAAATTATCTATCGAACCATCTATCTGCTGAAAAAACATATGGTGTATTCCCAGCATGAAAGAACCCTTATGGTACAAATGTACTTGTACACAGATTACCACAAGGCCTCATTCCCACCAAAACATATAGAAAAATGCATGCATTTTTCAATACATTTTACCATCAAAGTCTGTGCATTTTTTGTGTATTTGTGGGTCAATGCAAATGGATGTAACGGTCACTTCTATTAAGCAGCATGCGGCTTTCCTAAACTGGTGGAAATAAAAATAATAGGATCCCACGGAGAACCGTAAACAGTGAGAATCCATGACTGCACAAGGCTACAGAAAACACACTGCTGCATACATGGCTCAGGCTCTGAAGTCTTTGTACATGTTCTGTGACAAGCATTGGGAGCCAGAGGCATGCTACACAGTGGTCACTGGGTACTCCTGTTCTAAGTATATTTTTAAAGCAAATTTGTGACTTTAAAAAGGAAAAAAGTGAGATACTTACCTCAGTAGAGAGCCTTTGGATCCTCCAGAGGTTTCTCTAATCCTTCTTGAGGCCACCGCTGGTCGCCGGGACCCTATTCTTTGTGGCCATTCTCCTGTAAAGCTGGGGGGGTACTTTGACCACCCAGAGCAACAAGGCTAAGCCGCTAGATAATGGAAGAGCTGCAACTGCAGCTCTGGGCTTCCGATATCGCTACAAATAAGACACAATGGCAGCGCAGTGCAATATTGTGCTGTCTATGGTCTGGGTAACCAGACAAAGAACAAACAGACAGACAGAACGCGAGCAAGACTTAGCGCTGGCCTTGCGATAGCAAACATTCAGACAGATACAAGACAGGACTATAGATTGAAGCGTAACTAGTAGCAACCGCAGCTCACAGTCTCGTCCACAGAAGCAGAGCAAGCAGGTTAACAAGCAGTCACCAGCAAGCATTCACACAAGCAAGACTACAGGAAAGAACGTAACTAATAGCACCTGCAGCCTATAGTTACGTTCCTAGAAACTAGAGTAGCTGGAATACTAGTGGTGATGGCAGAATCCAAGCTATCAGGATAATGGACTTCACTGACCCACCACGGATGCAGCGAACGTCCATCAGGCATGGAAACAAGGCAATACACAATAATACAGAAAAATAACAAACGGCTCAACTAACAGATAAATATATATTATCAAGTCTGCATATATATTTATCAAGAAACTAGCTAAAGCACAAGTAATAAGCTCGCATTGAACTACAATAACAGATCTTTTACAGAGTGACAACGTGCCCAGCAGACCAGCGTACTGACTGCTATGTTGGGCAAAGTCTAAAATGGGAGGCAGACTTTTATGCCAGCATCAACCAATGGATGCAAGTATGCAAATTTCCACACAGCTGAATGGTAATCATTCAATCCTGAGCTGGCTTGATTACCATTTGCTAGCTGGCTGTGAATGCAAAAGACTTTCATAAGAAATACATGCAGTATTATGTAACAACATGCATGCAGGAAATCCAGGGCTATCTGGCCGCAGCTCAGCTGCAACAAGCAATTGGTGGAATGATGACAGCATCCTGAGCTGCCCAGAACTGCAGAGCGATTGCAAATGACAATGAGACTTATTGCGAATGCACAATCGAATGCAAGCAGATAAGCCAGAACTGTCCATTTGCAGCTCCACTGCGACGGACAGAACTTGCTACAGGAGGGATCCTGACATCTCCCATCTCTGAACAAGTGTGGAGTAGCAAAGCGCATGGAAGAAAAAGTCCAGCACAGGCCATCAGTGCACCTACACACAACAGCCATGTTCATACATGGATGGGAGCACAGCTGCGCAAACATATTCAAGCAAGCTCTTATCAAATTGGTTCAGAGGGTCCCAGCACTGAAATAGCGATCTCAAGGAGGATGGGTACAAAAACTCAAGCCACTGGATCTGATAGAGGCTTCCCATGCATCCTCCATTCCCCCATTGTCCAGGGCAACCCTTCTGGAATATTCTGACAAGGGTTTGTCGGAGTTAACATCGAGGCCCTGCTCCTCTTCAGACATGAGCACGGCTGTACGCACAGTACAGGCACACTGTGAGTAAGCTGAAGCTGCTTGTGCATGAGCTGCTCCTTGCTACTGCGCAGACGTAGCCATGCTCATGGGGGTGTTGCATGGCCACACTGTCGAGATTTCCATAAGGGGGAATATCATTTTTCCAATAAACTGAACCGCATATGATCAGATACAAATCAACCTAATTAATTTCCTTCCCCTAAGGTACAGGAGACAAAGACTTTTTAATGTATGGTGATTGTAGGTTAATATATACATTGATCATTGAGAAAGGCAGAGCATATTTTCATATGGCGATATAATATTGCCAAGTAATACTGAATTGCACAGTATGTGTCCCTCTAGAAAGATTAGTTGGGAATAACAGGCAGTCAGCTGAGTGCTATTTGCAATAGGTAATCTCATTCACCTTACTTGAACAATGGAAGCAGACAAGTACCTTGTTTGACCAAACAATTGCCAAACAAGAAGAGTCTTAGGACAATGAAAGAGACAGACCAGACCTTAACTAGCTTTTGTCGGTAAATGAACCAGTTTTTGTAAACAATGGCTCAGACCTGGCTGTATTTAATGCATAGAAGCCTTGGATGGGGGTTGTTTTCCTTTCACAATGTATGTGTTTCCAAAGTTCAGACACAAAAACAAAGCTTGGGAAACATATTGACTGTGCTGTCAGCAATAGTTCATATTAAAAAGCATAAAGTTATATTACAATTCCCCATCTAGGTTAAGAAAACAGACAGCACATGTATGCATCATTGCATAACAATTAAGAATGAATATAAAAAAAGGGTTATGGCATTGTATATGTATTAATATAAAGTTTATTTGAATGAATATATCCAGGATGATATAGAGATGCTATATGTTTACCAGTGTTGTATGTTAAACAATGATGTTAGAGATATAAAACTCTGCAGACATTTACAATGTGTTATAAGGAGGCTCATGGTGGTTTTAAACAGACCATTATGATTTTGGGATCACATCAAATTAAAGCTATCTTGGATATTATAGAATAGGTCACTGTATGCCAAATAATAACCAGTGATTCCATCAAGGTCAGCTATCCATAGAGGAATTATAACATTGATTTATTCACTGTTGGGTTATAATAAAACATGATTTTTGTTTTTAGTTTGCCAAATATCCCAGTAAGTCTGTGATTAGTTAGCCAACAGCACCTACAAAGGGTGAAAGCCAGTATTACACTTGGGTTAAAGATTAGTCACAGAAAGCTCCCATTGGTCACTCCCACTGCCCAGTGATAGGCTAGAAGATTTAATCTCCTGGGCAGGACCATAGGTAGTGAGGGGAATAAGATGAGAGGGGTCATTCAATAGGAAGGATCAGACCATCAAGAGAGCTGAGCGGACCAGGACATAAGGGATCCCTGCCATCCGAACGCAACCACGCCTAAGAGGAACACGCCCAGAGGCCATCTTGGTGACTATACTTGAACCCAGTTCTGATTTTCTTGTTAGTTAGACGGCTTATTACAGCGCAGAATATCTGAACATATGATGTATTGATTGAATTTCATTGGTTGATATTTTAAAAAGGGGTGAGCTTTTCCAAAGTTGCAAGTTGGAAACAACTCACCTAAGTTCTACCATATGTTCATTGATAACTGGCTGTTTAACTCAGTCTTGGATAAAAAACTAGACCTTTCAAGCTACCTCCTCTAGATATTTTGATACTTTGCCGCAGCATGTGCAAGCCACACCTAACCAAGCTTAGGACGACTCAATAGATATTTTATTCCAAAATTATATGTATTTTACCCGCCTGCTCTGTGTAGTAACACAGGCCAGCGGAGGTTAAAGTGTAGACAGAGGGAAAATTCCTGTCATTTATAGTTGATTGCATAGCGATTGTGGGGCAACGCCCAGTCGTCAGATCCACTGAGTCATCCTAAATTTGTTATATTGAATGGTATATCTGACATCAGCCAGTTTATTTTGGATAGCGCATTCAATTTTGATTTTTGATAGCCACCATTTTGTTTTTGATAGCCACCATTTTGTTTTTGATAGCCACCATTTTGTTTTTGATAGCAGCCATTTTGATTTTGATAACAGCCATTTTGTTGTCGTTCAATTTATCCATTTTGTCTCCAGAGACCCTGTGGTAAATTGAGTAACAGGGCCGACGGCCATATTTGATGAGTCATATCTCTGCACTGTATTTGAGTTGACTGCTAATTGGTTTAAGCCTTTTGTATTGGTGAATAAGTATAATAACATTTTGATGTTTTACTGAAATTATTATCCAGCTCATTGCTTATTATAAGAATGACCTTATGAGTTTTGTTTTATATCAAAAGTGCAATATTATATTGTTTTGATATTGTAATATTTATTCGATATTAAATTGATATTTTTATAAATTGGTCTACATTTATTTGCATGTTTAAACCAGTACTGTAAAACCTCGGAAAACAAGCTCACACAGTTAGGCGTATGTTTGTATTTTAGCTCCTCCTATTTTCCCAGGAGCATTACATTTACATTTTTGATTTTATATTTATTTTTAAACAAGTTATACAAACATTGACAAAACGCCCGACATAAAATTGGAGGCCCTAGTGAGATCCGTTTACTTTCCATTACTGGTTTAAACAGTGTAAAAACGTTTTATTGAGCTGGTTTTATTGCATTGGCTATTGAATCATGAGTGCTACAGGTAGTGATTCAGAACTGCATTTGGAACAGACGTTCCGAAAAATTGTGGAATTTATATTTATACAACTAAAATATAATGAGGAAGTAGATGAATGGATAGGCAGAATGAGGAAAAGTGTAAAACAGGAAGCTGATTGTATATTTCAATCTAAAGGTATGGTGGATCACTATCTTTCATGTATGATCACAATAACCTCGGATTCCGAACTGAAGAAGAGGTTGTTAGGCGCCCTACCCTCTGTGTTATATGGGTTATTAGAGGTAGATATTCTTGCACAATCTAGGAAAAAAGAGATTGTACAGTTGAGATCCCAATTGCAAGGAACAGAGGGAAACGTCCAATCATTGAACTCCCAGTTACGGGATGTGGAATCAGATCTTCAAATTATAAGGGCTGATAGAGACCAATTAATGATTGATATTTCAGACAGGGAGGTAGCGATCAAAAGTCTGGAAAGAGACGCCGAACGGAATCGTGAAGCGCATCGCAGACTTAAACAGGATTTTGAAGAACTACAACAGCAGTACTTCAAAATCCAACAGGCAGGTAGACTCGATAGATCATCCAGCCCTTGCCCGCCAGTACTCACTCCATATGACCTAAAATGGCAAGGCATGTTGGATCGTATGGAGACGGTATGTAAGACTATGAATACCATAATCGATGACAGTACAAGGGTCCCTAAAGATCAACATTTGGATTCCTCTCCAGAGAGAGATATGCAAATGAGGGCCCCTAGGTATGATGATTCCCATAAAGGTCACGACTCCCTTGCTGATATCGATTCAGATGAATTTGAGGCTGATGAAAGAAAGCGGAAATCCAGCCCTATCCCAAGAAGGGGGAAAGGTACGTATAAAGGGGTTTCAAGCAGGGGAAATAATCAGTACTCCCAGGAAAAGCAGAGCTCGGCCAGCATCATAAAATTCTTAAACACCGCTGTGCCAAAATTCACTAAAAAGGGTTCAGCACAAATCGCATCCCACTTGGAGTTATATGAATCCACTATGGATTCTTTAAATCTGTCTGAAGCAGACAGGGTCAGATTTCTCCCATGGGTTTTTGATGACAGATACCGCCACTATTTCACCTCATTTAAGGAGCGGGGTATCATTAGATGGCAAGAAGTTTCACACGAAGTGAAGCTTGAGTTTGGGCCGTATCGCACTATCTCAGAAGCAAAACGAGATGTGTATCGACTTACTTGTCGACCCGATCAAAGCCCCCGAGAATTCCTTTCTGTGCTAAAAAACTCTTACAGTTTGGCATATCGGAATCCTAACTGGGAGTCTCTTGATTTTAAACAGGCATATTATGATGCATTGCCTACCCAAATAAAGTTAAGCATGGCCAATGAGTTAGACTTCGGAAACCCCCTAGAGAAAATGGTTACCTCAGCAACCCTGCTGTTCAATATCGGTGGGAGTTCCAATGTAAGAAACAACAAAAAGTACCCAGAACGCAGAGTAGATGAAACCAAAGTGAAGACGGACCTAAACCTTGAATCCCAGCAGAAGAAAATACCTCCCGCAAAAGTACCTATCCAGCAGGGCCAAAGACAGCAACAAAATCCAAATCAAAATAGGCCCCAAAACCCTAAAGGGTCAGATAGGGAGAGCTCAGGCTCTGGAAACCAGGACTACCGTCCTCGGTTTAATCGCAGGTATCAAGGATACCAGGGTTACCAAGGAAACCGGGGTGGCCAGGGGTACAGAGGTTACCAGGGATATAGAGAACCCCAGGGGTACAGACGTCCCCAAAGATATAGACAATGGGATAACCGACCCAGGCAGCAGTGGGAAAGGAGACAGCACCCACCTAATTCACCTAGGGGTAGATCACCACCTAACTCACCTAGGAGTGGATCACCCGCAGGGAACAGATATGATCCCAGGAACCAGAACCCTCGCCGACCTAATAGGTTTGATCAGCTTGTTGATCAAGTGAACAAATTGAGTGACATGATGGGTAAGTTGGCTCAGGGATCTGCAGGAAGACAGCATGAGGATTTTTTAGCTGGGGAGGCAGGGCCCAGCTCTGCCAATTAAAGGAAACCGAGACAAATCACTATACGGAAATGGATATGGCAATATTAAATACGAGTAATGAAAATGATGTGCAATGTACCGACCTACCCCAGGTCGAGGAAGGGAAGTCTAATGTTCTTGATATTTCACCACAAATGGGTGATATGGTGTCATTTGAGCCAGAGCGTGAAGTACCCTCTGTTCAGATTGTCCCATTGGTAGAATCCATGGGAACCCAAATGCCTTGCAGGCAGAATCAGGAGGAACAAGTTCCTAATACCCTGACGCTACAGAGAGATCATTCTCTGAAGCAACAAATAGAAAAACATTCCAATTTTCTTTGCAATCTTGAACAGGTAGATGGCCGGTATTTTATCGATACCCATCTACAAGATGGATGTATCGGACCGATCCCAGGTTTACTGGATACCGGTTCCCAGGTTACTATTCTGTCTTTTAACTATTACCAGCAGATCTTGGATTCATCACAAAGGAAGCCAAGATTAAAAGCCTTTGACGGTGCGCTGATAAGCGTTGGTGGTAATAGTTTACAAGTAAAAGGCACATCCTGGCTGACATATAAGATCGGTAAAAAGATCATTAAACATCCAACTTTGATTGTTGATCTTCCATATGATAGATTGATCATTGGAATCGATTTGCTCAAACGACTAAATTCCATAATTGACTTCATAAATGAAGCAATATGGGCTCAAGTCAATACTCCAATTGATTTTGAGCGCTCCAGCAATGCACAATTGCAACGCAGCTGCCATATGATTGAGGAAAGGCCTAACTCTGTTGAAATCCATTTCCGGAACAGTCAGATACCAGAAGTCACGATCCTGAAAAACGGTAAACCCGAGGAAAATGCTAACACTGCTTTTCACATCATAAATATCCGAAAGGATAAGATTGAAAAGATAGTCCTTGAAGAGGATGTGTTAACTATTTCCTTTAAAGGGGGAAACCAGGAAGTGGCAGGCATAACCAAGCATACACAGGCATTGGTTGAAATCGAGAAAATCAATGATAATGTGCTGGTTCCCGTGCAGGTAAATAGTATTGCTCGGGTAAAATATGCCAAGTTGGATCTCAAATCTGAGGCCAGCTACATAAGCCTAGGACTGCTGAAGCAGGTTACCGACCCTCGGGTAATCAAATTTATCTCTACACAGGAATGGATCCACGATCTGGATAACGATAACCAGAGTCATAATGTAATTGCAAAATGCATCTTATCTGTGTCTCTAGGAAACAAATCTGCAAAACATGTCTTCAGTGTGTTAAAGGAACCACAGTACCAAATGTACTTAGGAAACGACATTATTCACCGATTTGCCATACAGGTTGATCTGGTCAATAATGTTCTGTGGTCCAAATTATCCGGAAACCCAGAGGAATTCCAGGATAGAGAACAAGCCCTGAGATGGGGACAGCGAATACCATATGCAGTGGATATCACTGTCGCTGAAAAAGTAAAAGTCCCTGAAGGTTGCAAATCATTTCTTTTACCCATTCAAGTGAAGAAGGGGCAAAAGATGAGAAATGCAGATGCATTGATTTGTTTATCCAATCGGATGCAACAATTGGGGTTGAAGGTAAAACCAATTCCCCTAATAAATATTCATCAGGAACCATTATACATGGTCATGCAAAACATGAGCCCTCATAGTATCACGTTACAGGAGGATACAATGATTGGCTTAGCCATTGACTCAGAATATTACACTTTTGGATTCCAAAATGAAGTCATTGGATTAATACCTGATGAATATTTGACAGAAGAACAAATAGTGGACCAACAATATTTCTCATCACCTGAAGGATTGTTCAGCATACATTCTGTTTATCCTTTCAGTCCTGAGGAAGGTACATGTCATGTCGAGGGAACATCGTTGATTTTTAACCATGAAATCAATGAAAGTGAGTATCAATCACTCCAGCAGGGTAAGGATCAAGCATGTTACACCCCAAATGACCTAACTAATAGGCTTGAAGAAGCTTATGAGGTAGGTCAACCTGAGATTTTTCCAGAATTTCAGGAACGGGTAGAAGAACAACTCTCTATAGCTGATGGATGTTCTAATGAATCAGAACGACAGCAGCTAAGGCAACTATTCTGGGATTTCCAGGACATGTTTGCCAAGGACTCTTATGACTGTGGGGAAACTAACCTGTATGTTACAAGAATCCTGACTGATCCAGATGCACCCCCTGTGTTTATCAAACAATATCGACTCCCGCTAGCAGCCTACGAGTCACTATCGGAAATTGTTAAGAACCTGGAAAAGAAAGGTATTATCCGACCAGTACACAGCTCCTTCAATCATCCAGTACTCGGAGTTCTCAAACCGAATGGTCAGTTCCGTTTATGCTCAGACTTGAGACAGTTAAACAAACGTGTCTACATGTCTGGTTGGCCCGTACCATACATTGACCAATGCTTGGCGCAAATCCAAGGGTCTAAAATATTCACAGCCCTTGACTGCGCACAAGGATATTGGACAATTAAAGTGGATGAAAGGGATCAATACAAACTGGCGTTCACATTCGGCAACAGACAATTTGCGTGGACCCGTACGCCTTTCGGGTACATCAACGCAGGCCACGAATTTGCTGTGTTTATGCACAAAGCAATGCCTGATGCAGCAGAACGAGGTACCCTAACTTATGTTGATGATATCCTTATCAAAAGTACCATCTTTGAGGAACATATTTCAGAATTGAGATATGTATTGAATCAACTAAGAGAAGCAGGTGTAAAACTTTCCCTACAGAAAGCTCAATGGTGCCGATCTAAGGTAAATTTCCTAGGACATGAAATTACTGCAGAAGGAATCAATCCACAGAAAAAGAAAGTGGAAGCAGTCAAAAATACGAAGTCCCCCACAAATCTCAAGGAACTGAGATCATTTCTGGGGATGATGAATTATTCTCGCAAGTTCATAGATAACTATGCTGAGATTACAAAGCCGCTATTGCAGCTGCTAAAGAAAGGAATACAATGGGAATGGAATGAGTGCCATGAACAAGCTGTATCTGAGCTTAAAACAAAACTCATACAGGCCCCATGCCTTGCTTATCCAGAAGGTGGTAAACCCTTCTATGTTGAAACAGGTTTTACCGACAAGAGTGTAAGTGCAGTTCTTTTCCAAAAGCAAGAAAGACTGAATAAAATAATTGCTTATGCCAGTAAATCACTATCACCAGTTGAAATCAAATTTAATAATTGTGAGAAGGCATTATTAGCAACTGTGTGGGCTTTGCAATATTTCAGAAGTTTTATTCAAGGGGAAAAGATCATTGTAGAAACTGCACACCAATCACTACAATATTTGCAAAGTAACCAAATAAAAGAAGGTAACCTGTCAAACAGTAGGATAACGGCATGGACAATGTCCCTAATGGGATGGCCACTGGAAATCAAATATAAACAGGATACTAAAAATCCAGTTGCTCAAGGATTAGCTGAACTCCATGATTGCTCTCATGTGGAACATAAAGATGAGCCACCAGAAAACGATTTTCTGGAAGAGCAATCTCTATCTCCATATAAATCCTATGAAGAGGAGTACTGCAAATCACTACCATGTGCATATGTTGATGGCTGTTCTTTTCACACAGAAGGAGATGAAAAGATGCTGGTTGCAGGTATCGGTATCGTATGGAATAACATATTTCCAGAGATATCTGCGGGATACAAAATTGGTCCCAAAAGTAGCCAGGTCGCAGAACTCGCTGCCGTGTATAAAGCTATACAAATGGCTATCGAACATGACCTTAAGGAATTTGTTTTGATAACAGATTCTGAGTATGTTCGGAACAGTTTTGTGGAATATTTTCCCAGTTGGAAAAGGACTAGCATGACAAGGAGTAACAAAAAGCCAGTCAAACATGGTAAATTGTTTTGTAAAATTGATGAACTGGTTAATACCCACGACCTTACCATTTATTGGAAAAAGGTAAGGGGTCATTCGAAACACCCTGGCGCTGATAAAGATGGGAACGATCTAGCAGATTCCCTCGCTAAGAAAGCAGCCATTGATGGTGAAATCTTCGATATCAATGACCTCATGGGAACTATCGAAGTAAATGTCACCACTAGGGGGCAGGCCCAAAAGGAGTCTCAACCCAGTGTAGCAATGTGGAGTCAAGATTCTCCTAATGAGGATCTCATTGCGAGCCAAAAGGGGGATCCCATTATTGGTTTGTTTTATACACATATTGGAAGTCCACATGATTATCCCATCACCGTGGAAGACTGCAGTGACAACGAAGAATTACGTATTCTGATGAAAGGTGTGTCACAATTTTCATTACAGGATGGATTGCTGATACGAACCTCGAAAAATGGTATTACGCAGTGGGTAGTACCCGCAGCATATCGGGGTTTGATGTTGCAACATGCTCATGATGCCCCGACAGCTGGTCATCGAGGAGAGAAAATAACGTATGAGTTATTAAGGGACTACGCTTACTGGCCACACATGTTACAGGATGTCAGGACATATTGCCAAGGATGTTTGATATGCCCTCAATTCCAGCCACAAGGTCCCACTCACAGGGCACCGCTGATGAAAAGAGGCATAGCCATGCCATGGTCAGACATCCAGATCGATTTTATTGGTCCAGTAACAACATCCTCAAAGGGAAACCGGTATATGTTAACCGTAACATGCCTGTTCACTAAATGGGTAGAATGTCTACCAAGTAAAACATGCAGTTCCAGTGTGTGCGCATCACTGCTCATTAACCACATATTTTCCCGATTTGGTCTTCCACAGCGCATCGAATCCGATCGCGGAAGTCACTTCACCAGTGAAGTAATGACCAAAATGTGGGAAATCCTAGGGGTAAAACGGAAGCTACACATAGCTTACCGACCAGCCTCTAGTGGTGGAGTGGAGCGTTACAATCAATCCATTGTAAATATCCTGAAAAAATTTGTTAGCGAATCAGGTAAAGACTGGGATGTCAAGCTGCCACTAGTTCTTATGGCTATTAGAGCTACTCCAAGCGCAGCAACCAAACTTTCCCCATTTGAGATGCTCACTGGTAGAAAGATGGTGTTACCCCAACATTTGCTTTACAAAACCTCAGATCACAACTTGATGAATGCAACTACTGCACATCAATACGTGGAGAACTTACGCAAACACCTCCAGCATGCCTTCGCATTTGCTCAAAGAAACATCGAGAAAGCCGCAGTCAGTGCGAAAACGTACTATGACCTTAAAACTACACAAAAGGAGTATCAGGTTGACGATAAGGTTTATCTGTATAATTTTGCCAGAGACCAGGTAAAGGAAAAGAAGTTCCTCCCTTCATGGAAAGGCCCATATCCAATCACTGATAAGTTGTCTCCTGTGGTGTATAAGGTTAAGATCCCTAAGGGGGATGATTTCGTTGAAAAATGGGTGCATATTAATCAACTGCGTATATGTCACCCTAGCTCACAGCTACGGAGAATCTAGCAATCTGGAAATGTATGCTAATAAATTATTTTTCTCCTGACAGGTATACCTAATGATGTGTTAATCTCTACTAGAATCCATATGGACACAAAGATTCCAATCCGGCGCAAAGATGCCCCACCTGACGATTGACATCCTTTACGCAGTCCTAATCTTGGGGAAGAGTGCCGAGCCAAGTGTGGTGCCAGATCCAGCATCCGTGATGTTACCGGATACAGCGGAGTTCATCATGACCAGATAGATGTTCCTATCCTAGAGGGTCCAGATGAGCCTAAACCCGCGATGTGTCGTTGAATGACGAGCTGATGTATCCGAGGTCCATTGAAGGGAGATGCAAGTCTGATACCTGTTCCACACCAGATACTCACAGGAGTGAGTTATTCAAATCTTGAAGCAGATCCGGAAAATCCTTTTATTTGAACCAAAGGCCAAAGCAGTTCATCGCTGTTACAGTTGCTGTTTGCTACCTTTGCAACAAGAGGAAACCTGTTTGTTTACAGCCGGAGTATCATTTGCCAAGTTTATTTTTCTTGAAGCGTGAAACATGAACTTCAATGTGACGAAAACAATGTTTAAAGTCCATTTCCCTTTCATACTTGGATTACAAATACAAAACATAAAGCTTCGTTCGCAACGCGTTCCCACAGGAATGAAGAAAACGTAAAACGTTTAATAATCCTTGTTGTTCTTTTGAAATGGTCACACCCTGGAACATTCCAAAAGAAAAGGGGGATGTGTCGAGATTTCCATAAGGGGGAATATCATTTTTCCAATAAACTGAACCGCATATGATCAGATACAAATCAACCTAATTAATTTCCTTCCCCTAAGGTACAGGAGACAAAGACTTTTTAATGTATGGTGATTGTAGGTTAATATATACATTGATCATTGAGAAAGGCAGAGCATATTTTCATATGGCGATATAATATTGCCAAGTAATACTGAATTGCACAGTATGTGTCCCTCTAGAAAGATTAGTTGGGAATAACAGGCAGTCAGCTGAGTGCTATTTGCAATAGGTAATCTCATTCACCTTACTTGAACAATGGAAGCAGACAAGTACCTTGTTTGACCAAACAATTGCCAAACAAGAAGAGTCTTAGGACAATGAAAGAGACAGACCAGACCTTAACTAGCTTTTGTCGGTAAATGAACCAGTTTTTGTAAACAATGGCTCAGACCTGGCTGTATTTAATGCATAGAAGCCTTGGATGGGGGTTGTTTTCCTTTCACAATGTATGTGTTTCCAAAGTTCAGACACAAAAACAAAGCTTGGGAAACATATTGACTGTGCTGTCAGCAATAGTTCATATTAAAAAGCATAAAGTTATATTACAATTCCCCATCTAGGTTAAGAAAACAGACAGCACATGTATGCATCATTGCATAACAATTAAGAATGAATATAAAAAAAGGGTTATGGCATTGTATATGTATTAATATAAAGTTTATTTGAATGAATATATCCAGGATGATATAGAGATGCTATATGTTTACCAGTGTTGTATGTTAAACAATGATGTTAGAGATATAAAACTCTGCAGACATTTACAATGTGTTATAAGGAGGCTCATGGTGGTTTTAAACAGACCATTATGATTTTGGGATCACATCAAATTAAAGCTATCTTGGATATTATAGAATAGGTCACTGTATGCCAAATAATAACCAGTGATTCCATCAAGGTCAGCTATCCATAGAGGAATTATAACATTGATTTATTCACTGTTGGGTTATAATAAAACATGATTTTTGTTTTTAGTTTGCCAAATATCCCAGTAAGTCTGTGATTAGTTAGCCAACAGCACCTACAAAGGGTGAAAGCCAGTATTACACTTGGGTTAAAGATTAGTCACAGAAAGCTCCCATTGGTCACTCCCACTGCCCAGTGATAGGCTAGAAGATTTAATCTCCTGGGCAGGACCATAGGTAGTGAGGGGAATAAGATGAGAGGGGTCATTCAATAGGAAGGATCAGACCATCAAGAGAGCTGAGCGGACCAGGACATAAGGGATCCCTGCCATCCGAACGCAACCACGCCTAAGAGGAACACGCCCAGAGGCCATCTTGGTGACTATACTTGAACCCAGTTCTGATTTTCTTGTTAGTTAGACGGCTTATTACAGCGCAGAATATCTGAACATATGATGTATTGATTGAATTTCATTGGTTGATATTTTAAAAAGGGGTGAGCTTTTCCAAAGTTGCAAGTTGGAAACAACTCACCTAAGTTCTACCATATGTTCATTGATAACTGGCTGTTTAACTCAGTCTTGGATAAAAAACTAGACCTTTCAAGCTACCTCCTCTAGATATTTTGATACTTTGCCGCAGCATGTGCAAGCCACACCTAACCAAGCTTAGGACGACTCAATAGATATTTTATTCCAAAATTATATGTATTTTACCCGCCTGCTCTGTGTAGTAACACAGGCCAGCGGAGGTTAAAGTGTAGACAGAGGGAAAATTCCTGTCATTTATAGTTGATTGCATAGCGATTGTGGGGCAACGCCCAGTCGTCAGATCCACTGAGTCATCCTAAATTTGTTATATTGAATGGTATATCTGACATCAGCCAGTTTATTTTGGATAGCGCATTCAATTTTGATTTTTGATAGCCACCATTTTGTTTTTGATAGCCACCATTTTGTTTTTGATAGCAGCCATTTTGATTTTGATAACAGCCATTTTGTTGTCGTTCAATTTATCCATTTTGTCTCCAGAGACCCTGTGGTAAATTGAGTAACAGGGCCGACGGCCATATTTGATGAGTCATATCTCTGCACTGTATTTGAGTTGACTGCTAATTGGTTTAAGCCTTTTGTATTGGTGAATAAGTATAATAACATTTTGATGTTTTACTGAAATTATTATCCAGCTCATTGCTTATTATAAGAATGACCTTATGAGTTTTGTTTTATATCAAAAGTGCAATATTATATTGTTTTGATATTGTAATATTTATTCGATATTAAATTGATATTTTTATAAATTGGTCTACATTTATTTGCATGTTTAAACCAGTACTGTAAAACCTCGGAAAACAAGCTCACACAGTTAGGCGTATGTTTGTATTTTAGCTCCTCCTATTTTCCCAGGAGCATTACATTTACATTTTTGATTTTATATTTATTTTTAAACAAGTTATACAAACATTGACAAAACGCCCGACAACACTTATGCCAGAAGAGAAGTGGTGCCCGGAGTGTCCCAGGCTGCACCAGAGGACAGTGTGGGAAGCCTATAGAGAATGGAGAAAACCAGGAGTCTTCACTTTTATTCATAAATCAGCTAACAAGCTCTCGCCCCATTTAGATGTTCTGTTTCACTTAACATGACATGTATTTATGTTTCCATAATATTTCTATTTATCCCTTTTGATGGATATAGCTGAACAATCAAAAGAGGGGTCTGCACACAGTCTTTTTCAGGAACTATATATTCCTATATTGTTCCCACACATGCATGTCACGATATCTGATCGTTACAGCCGGCGATCGTTTCGGGCCCCTTTGTCAAGGCATCGGCACTCGGCAGACAAAACATGTACACCACAAATGTGCAAGATACTACTACTAATAATAATAATATATTGTTCCTGAATAAGATTGTGTGCGGACCCCTCTTTCGATTGTTTGAATTTACACTGCCCTTGGCATCCAGCACCAGCAACAACTACAATCGAGTCTGGAATGCTTGTGATTGCATGTATATCGCTGTCTGTTCCAACAACATGTAAGTAAACAGGATTGAAGTCTGGCAAAGGCTGCCAAGCCGAAAGCCTACTCTTATTCTCTTAAGTTAGCCAATAAATGGTATCAACCTGATTCAAAACTTCTTTATTTTCACACATACGGTAATAGTTTGGTAATTTATTAAAAAACATGGCTTCAGTTCATTAATACATAATATGTATAGTATGAAATAGAAGTTTGAACCTCTTTGGGGTTTTAACTGTTATTTGAAGCCCATCTAGAAACTTATCTTCCTGTCTAGCTAGGAAGTAGGGGGGATGAGCCTAACAAGAGACAACAATTAATAAAACAGTAGGTATTTGCAGGTTATCACTTCTACAAGACTAAATGCTTGGTTATAATGTTAATCATTTCTCACAGGAATTTTATTTCAAAATGAATTGTGCATTTTTTAAGCATTTCAAAGTTCTTCTAGAATATGGCTTATCAGATATAAGTGTACTGTACTTGTCACATCAACAGAAAAACAAGGAAGCAACAGTAATATTTCTCTTTACATAACACTTTAACATAGATAACAGTGCAACAGGCATTTATATAGATCCAGTAGAACAACAAAAACTGATACAATCTTATCTCCCTTTACCAGTAACTGTCACCTTCACTAGGGTGACTTCACCAATGGCTAAGAGTTTCCATCTTAATAAAATATGGTACTTTAAAGGACTACCTGGCTGTAATCAATCTAAGGCTTCTCCACAGAAAATCTCTTCAGGATATTGGAAATATGGTTAAGTTGCTGACTCGTTTACCTAAGCTGGTAATACTGTAGGTCCACTGAAATACTGGACTCTTGTAGACAAAAAGACTTGGATGTCTTAAGCTGGCCATGCACATATAGATTTCCACCTAATGTTCTAAAACAATCAATTCATTTCTGAGAGGAAGTGACTTAGAAGCAATTGATTCCTACCACACAACACATCAATTTTTAGTAGATTTCAGCAGGGAATCTATTGAAAATTGAGGGAACTGCAGCATTGTACTGTTCCATGTAGTGCAGTGCTATGGACCATCGATCTACCAATGCTCTCACACTGCCTCTGTCTTGTCTGACCAATACTTTCAATCAATATTTGGTCAAAATCGATCAAAATTTGATTGATCGGACATTTGAAGGAATCGATTCCCATCTGATTTGACCAGAGTGGTCAAATCTGCTGGGATTCAAATGGGAAAATCGATGTGTGTATGGGCACCCTTTGGTTTCTTTAACAGTAACAATAATTGTGTATTCCTATAGTAGAATATATACTACACACACACACACACACACACACACGTTAAAAGGGGTAAGTGGGATGATATCCACAGGGGGTACTCTATCTTTCACTAAGCGGTGAACAATGTTGAGAAACACTACCTTACATCTTACAACGACCTTAGTGTAAACAAAGGATTCTAGAATAACCTCACATGTGCTCATTTAAGCATTTGATTATTAATCCCTGCAGCAACTGGCAGGGTGTAATTCATTCTTCATTTAGATTTAATATTGATTTCAGCAGTCCTTTCATCTGAAAACATTTACCAGAACGCTTTTTATACTGAACATCTGGTGTTAAATTGAACATAGTCCAGTCAGTAATGCAATGAAAACATCTTTTTCCTGATGGTCATTTGATGTCTGGACGTCTTACTGTATATTTATCTTACAGTACGGACATTCATATGTGGTTGTTTTAGAAATGCATTATACCACACTGAAATGAGAAAGTTAGGGCCTGTTCATGCCAGTTATAGATACAGTACATTTATGTGCAATGTGTTTACAAGCATTTTCATGTGTTCAATTGCTTATGCACTTTTTACCAGATTTAGTGAGGGAGATTTGCGCTAACACACTTACTACTATTCCACTCCCCTATCCATCTGGAGCTCACCAGAGTAATCTGTACCAGGTGTAAGTAATCTCATCAGATGCTGACCATCTCTTGCTACTGGTGCGTTTTTTGTTCAAATATTACATTGTATACCAGCTCTTTCACAATTTTTGTATATTTTGAATCCTCTGTTGAACAGAATAAAAGCAAAATATTCCACCTTCTGAGCTTTGTATAAACTAAGGGTTGGTTCACACTGAGGGCAATTGCATTGCTCTTGCGAGTTGCCAGCAATCGTCAAAGCTCTAGTGCAATGTCACCTTATGTATATACAGAGGAGCTAGGGTGTGACGATGGTACATACAGAGGGGATAGTGTGTGACAGGGAGGTATAGAGGGGAGTGTGTGTGACAGGTAGTATATACAGAGGGGATAGCAGTAAGGTCACCAGTAAACCAGGAAGGGACACAAAAGGTTAGTGTGGGGTACTTAGTGTAGCTGGTGGGACAGCATGGGTTAGTGGGGTAAAGGTCCACAAGATGCCCCTGCACCATGGACGCTTCCAGGTTTACATTTTTGTTTCTCTGGGTTTTTCCTCTAAATCTAGGTGCGTATTATAGTCTGGAGCGTCTTATAGTCCCAAAATATAGTATTTTCATTTTCACATATTTGATGCTTGGGGTTCTCACACTGAGAAGCAGCAGAGAGGGAAAAGAAACATGTGTCTTTCTCCCAAATATTATAGGGGGGCACTGTATGTATAATTACCATATATCATATTCTCCATTTATATTACTGCACTATGTGCAGCTATGTGATTGCTGCCAGTTGATGCGAAGCCAGTAACAACATTTTATTCAGTTTGTTTTAATGAAACAATGAAAATTAGAAGAACATTATTGTTAGAATCCTCCTTATGCCCAATAGAGCAGTAAAGCCTTGGACAAGAGTCCAAGCTGATTTGTCAATGGCCAGTGTTGGGTCTTTGGGTCTGTGGATTGGCTGCCTTCATCCCGTCAAGAGGTGAGCAAAAGTGATATCGATTTGCAGTTATCACAGCCTGCAGAGCAGCTGTAAACTAGGTTAAAGGGAAGGTTCAAGCAAAAAAAAAAAAATGAGTTTTACTTACCTGGGGCTTCTACCAGCCCCATGTAGCCATCCTGTGCCCTTGTAGTCACTCACTGCTGCTCCAGTCCCCCGCTGGCAGCTTTCTGACCTCGGAGGTCAGGGCCACATTGCATAAATTTTTACGCATTCCAGCTAGTGCAGGAACAAAAATTTACGCGTTGCACCACTAACGCGTAAAAATGTATGCATTAATGTTCCTGCACTAGCGGGAATGTGTAAAAATGTACGCAATTCGGCCCTGACCTCCGAGGTCAGAAAGCTCCTAGCGGGGGACTGGAGCAGCAGTGAGTGACTACGAGGGCACAGGATGGCTGCATGGGGCTGGTAGAAGCCCCAGGTAAGTGAAACTCATTTTTTTTTTTGCTTGGACCTTCCCTTTAAGGAAAAGACAGACCATTAGGTAGCTAAGGCAGAGGGGTCCATCTTCCCAGACAGTAATTAAATACAACAGTCAGAACACATCTAGATTCAAGAATGTGTAGAAGTTTCCAGTAGAGTTGGAGCGGTTGCAAAAACTTCTAAAGATTGGATCTTTTTTCATAGGCTGTGTAGCCAGTGGATCAGAAAATGGTTGTGTTAAAGAGAAACTCTGACCAAGAATTGAAATTTATCCCAATCAGTAGCTGATACGCCCTTTTACATGAGAAATCTATTCCTTTTCACAAACAGACTATCAGGGGGAGCTGTATGACTGATATTGTGGTGAAACCCCTCCCACAAGAAACTCTGAGGACCGTGGTACTCCCACAGTTTCCTGTTTGTGAACCGTGTTGCATTGTGGGAAATAGCTGTTTACAGCTGTTTCCAACTGCCAAAAAATCATGCAGCAGCTACATCACCTGCCAACAGTAAAAATGTCACCATGTAATAAATGTCAGAATGTAAATCATGGATTTAAAAGATTTTACAATGGGCAAACACAGACTAAATCATTTATACATAATTATTGTTAAAATGAAGCACTTTTTTTTATTACATTATTGTCACTGGAGTTCCTCTTTAAGTCATCAGCAGATACTTGGTAGAAAAAAGCGTCTGGGCACTTCCTAGTAAAACAAAAAAGCGCTTGAGGGGACCACTATAAAACTCGCACTGGGGCCCAGTACTCCTAAGGTACGCCATTGTGGGGATGGATAACCCCACCACCAGCTCAGAATCGGAATGAGAATGGCAGCAACCTCCTGCCCGATAGTCCTGTGAATGTACTGCCAAGGCAGCCTAAACCAGTTAATAATTCACAGGTTTACTATTTGGCTATCCCTTCAACAATATGCATCACCCTTGTTCTAATAAGCTTGCTGACACATTCAGCAAGCTCAAACAGGTCTGCAAAACCCAGCTCCTCATAACTCCTACCCATCTTCCACTCTGATACTGTGTGTAGACATCAAATAACAGTCAAAAATGATCTTATTTTTATTTTCAGTATGCACAGGGATCCCTGTACAGCTTCACACACTTTGCTTTGCTGTGCAAATGGGAGGACAGCAACAAGACTTCTCCCACTGATTGGGAATACAGGTAGCAATCAGAGACAAAAAAAGCAGAGCAGACAGTTCTTCAGTCAGAGCCTGCTGCAGAGATCTTACCCATAATTACAAATAATTCCTCCTGAATTACAGAAGTCGCATATCTGGAGAAGACATTAAGTTGCATACACATGCACAGTTACTGTCACCTGCAGGGATCAGAATGCAGCAACGGTTTGGGGATGAGTGCTGTACAGACACATCATCAGCCTACAGGCCCATGTCTGTTGCTAAAAGGGGGTTGGTGAAGGTAGGGACAGCAACACAGTGCACAACAGTGCGGCTTCTGGTTGGCAGGTGCTGAGGAAAACAATGGAGGTCGGGCATCACAGTCATTTTATGAGTCGGCATACTAAATCATTAAGCAGTGTTTGGGGACCCCTGTGTACACACTAGATTCCCGTCGGAGGCAGCCATTTACAGCTGCTTCCGGCAATCGTCATCTAGCATGTGCCTAGCTTTAGACTGCAAGATCAGTCAACACTACTGTGCCATTAAAGAGGAGCTGTGCTGAAAATAACATAATGAATTAAATAGCTTAGTTTTTACAACATTACTTTATAAATTGTTTAGTCAGTGTTTGCCTGTTGTAAAACCTTTCTTCTCCCTGATTTACATTCTGAACTTTATCACAAACGGCAGATGCAGCTCTTGCGCATGAGCAGTAGCACAGACCAAGCTGGGCTCTACTTTTCTGCCGAAGACTGAGGGGTCTGTGCTACTGCGCCTGCGCTCATCCATGTACGAGAGCACTGCTGCAAAGTTCCCGGGAGTCCCGGCATCCAGGAGGGGTCTGGAGAAAGATGTGAGAGGATCCAGCGACTTCCCTCTCCCGAGGTACGTATCTAACATTTTAATTTCCAAAAGTCACCGGTTTGCTTTAAAGAGACTCTGTAACAAAATTTTCAGCCTTATTTCTTCTATCCTATAAGTTCCTATACCTGTTCTAATGTGGTCTGTCTTACTGCAGCCTTTCCTAGTTGCACAGTGGCTGTATTATTTCTGTTATATAATCTAATCCTCTTTCCTTTGTCAGCTTTGTCAGCTCAGGCAGGAATGTGCTGCTCTGCTGTGATAGGTAGAAGTTATACACACCCTCTCCACGCCCCCTCCAGGCTCTGTATGAGTCATAGAGTGAGCTTCTTTCAGCCTATCACTGGTTAGCAGCCATGTTTTTTGTTTGTAAACACTGCCTAAAACTGGCAATCACAAGCCTGGATTGCAGCAGGGAGTGGCAGAAACAGCAAAGAGGGGACCAGAAGAACGTAATTAATAGAATGGTATGCTTTTTATTGTAAGAATTTTAGAGTACAGATTCTCTTTAAATGTTCTTCATAAGCTTTTCTTCTTCAGTTTCTAATTTAATATACAGTGCTGTGCAGTGACTTGCCATCTTATAAATAAATCAGGACAACAATAAGCAGACTGAAAATTGTTAATTATGGATGGTTGTTTTCATCACCTGTGTGAATATGTAAATAGCCCACAAGTTAAAGTGAAAGTCAACCTTTAGGGAAAAAAAAATTAAACTTGCCAGAGCTTTTTAGTTAATTTGTAGACAGCTATAAATGTCTAAAAGCAGCAGGGTCAGCCACACCATGCCAGGAAAAAAAAACACATAATTAAGTACATAAATACTTGATCTACTTACATAACAGATGTATTGTACTGTCCACGTTTCGATATCAGTGAATTATATATAGTAAATGAAGATAATTCTGTTCCTGGCAGTCTCCATATCTTTTTCCCTCATAGTGAAGCTAAATCCTGATGTCATGTCTTCACTTAGTTCTCCTCCAATCTGTTGTGTCATTCTGGCTTGCTTTCTAAGTATGTTTGAGCAAAACATCAGATTTCAATCTCAGCCTGTCACTCGGCCCAATCAGAGAGGAGCAGGAGTATGGGAGGGGGGATGACAAGGTTCCCTCTCTCACTGTCTTCGGCAATGGCGAGAGAATAGGGTTTGGTATACTGAGATAAGATAATTACAGCAGAGACATTTCTGAATAGATTGGAGAGCTTGCACTGCAGGGTGTGATTTGTGGCACCATTATAAACACAGTGCAGTGTTTAAATGGAATTTGATTTTGTGGCTGACAATCCTGCTTTAACCACTTGAAGACCGTGGGCTTACACCCGCCTAGGGACCAGGCTATTTTTTGCAATTCAGGCCACTGCAGCTTTAAGGGCTTGCTGCAGGGCTGTACAACTCAGCAAACAAGTGATTCTCCCCACCCCCTTTTCTGCCCACCAACAGAGATTTCTGTTGGTGGGCTCTGATCGATCCTGGGATGTATATTTTTTTTATTTATTTGTTTGTTAAATAAATGTATCTGTCTTTTTAATATTTTTTTTACACCCTCCCTCCCCCGCCAGCCAATGACAGTGATCAGCTGTCATAGGCATCGACCTGGGAGAGCCAATCTCTTGTGCCTCCCCAGGGGACAGCCGAGTGACGCAGCTGTCCCCAGTACAGCACTGCCGTAAATAGATTGCCGTCGGACAGTCTGCTAGTGGCGATCGCCACTGGTAGACTGATGACGGAGCGGAGCAGGGATGCGCGCACATTGGTGCATGCGATCCCCTGCAAACCATGCCCCCTTAACGCCAATTGGCATTACACGCTCCTGGGGAAGCTGCCGCGTTCACGCCTATCGTTAGGTAGTAAGGTAGTTAAAGAGCCTGAATACTCTATACAACCTTTTTTTGAGTCATGGAACCAAAACCTTCTTGTTCCTCTATTTGGGCTGTTGTTCCTGCACTGTCTCCGGTTGAAGTTAATCAACCTGCTAGGCAGTCCTATTCATTATTATGCCAAGCGCACTGGACTGGGCCCCCTAGCTCCTGCACTACCCCATGATGGAGGTTGGGGGGGGGCACAATAGATCTTTGCAGGGTGACCGGTCCAGTTTAGTTACACCCCTGATCCACAACACTAAAGAATCCAACTTGTGACCATACTTTCACCAGTTATGATCATTTTTTTTTTTTTTTTTTTTTTTTAAGTATATCCATAGTAAAACATAAAAAAGGAGGATACTTACCTATGGAGAGGGAAGGCTCTGGATCCTATTGAGCATGTGTTGCACAAAGCCTTCTGAGGGTCCCAGAATGTGTATTCGACCAATTGATTGACTACATGCAATGGGGGTGACAGCTCTAGAATGAGGGGACAGGACAGGGAAGGCTCTATAGGATCCAGAACCTTCCCTCTCCATAGGTGAGTATATGATTTTTTTTTTTTTACCTCGCTTCAGTTTTGCTTTAAGGAAATGATCCGTAATGCATTTGTGAATGATTAGGTCCATTAGCTTCCCTGTTTTCATGCAATACAATCTGAATAATCTGATTGATTATATGATTGTTCACCAAAAATGGTACCATTAATTGGCACCTTAAAAACAAAAATTGTCAGTTTTTTTTTTTTTAATTTAAATTCATGTAGTTTATTTCCAAGAATAGTAGGATTATTTAAGGTCCAGTCAGTACACAAAGGCAGTAACACATGGCAACCAAACGGCAGATAATCTTCATTCTGAATGTCTTTAGAATGATCTAAAAAAAAAAAAACATGGGTTAAGGGTGAGTTTCTGTAGAATGATTAATCAGACTCGTAATTAACACAATGATTAAAAAATCCCAAATCTGATTTAAGATTTGATGTTGGTTTTATTGGTGCCAACCACACTCTGCCAAGCTCTGTGTAAACCTAATTAAACATTCATTCTACAAACTGGCCAAACACAGTAAAAAAATAATCATTGCTAGGACAAATTCACCATGTGTGTTACTTCATTTCAAGAATGCAGTTAATACATGGCTGCTTTTTGGCAATACTAATCTATTCTGGATATATTATTCTTATCTGGCATATTTATATACTGTATTGGTGGTTTCATTTGCCATATGTCCTGGAAAGAAATACAGGTATGGGGTATCTAACTAGGAAGTTGGGGTTCCATACATTTATGTGCAGACGGAATGAGTTCATGTTAACGGAAGTCATGGCTAATACATAGGCATAGGCAGGAACATATAGCATTATTTTCACAGAAGTTGACAAAATGAATTTATTGCTGCAGATGCAAGTGCTTAAAGGGAACCTAAACTGAGAAGGATATGGATTTTTCCTTTTAAAATAATACCAGTTGCCTGACTCTCCTGCTGATCCTGTGTCTCTAATACTTTTAGCCACAGCCCCTGAACAAGCATGCAGATCAGGTGCTCTGACTGAAGTCAGACTGGATTAGCTGCATGCTTGTTTCAGGTGTGTGATTCAGCCACTACTGCACCTAAAGAGATCAGCAGGACTGCCAAGCAACCGGTATTGTTTAAAAAGGAAACGTCCATATCCCTCTCAGTTTGGGTTCCCTTTAAGACAGCAGCGGATTACCTCCTGGTTCTTCTCCTAGGTCCATGTTTTATATATCCTATCTATGCCTTGTATACAGTATCTACTATATGCTTAAAGCACTATTCTGATTTTAATGTACCACCACCAACCCTGTTGTGCCAAAACCGATTCCGGGTACAACCCTCATTGTACTTGGTGAAATAAGCCTGATTCTGAGCACTTTGAGAGTATTAATTGAGAGTGTTAAATCCTCTCACTGAAAAGGAACCCAAGGTGAGAAGCTTATGGAGGCTGTCATATTTTTCTTTTTAACAATAGTCCTGCTGATCTCTTTGGCTGCACTAGTGTCTGAATCACACACCTGAAACAAGCAAACAGCTAATCTTCTCAAATTTTTGTCAGGAACATCTGATTTTTGTTCAGGGTCTATGGCTAAAAGTATTAGAGGCAGAGGATTAGCAGGATTCTGGCATTGTGCATTGTGGGAATAAATATTACAGCCTCCATATGTCTCTCACCTCAGGTTCCCTTTAAGATAGAGAACTGTGAGAATACACGTGTCCTCCAGGCACAACAAACAAAGATGGCCCGGCTCCTCAGCTGCTCATGCTCTGCAGACACAAGCAGGGACGGCCGGCAAGCTGCTTTAGATGCCGATAACACAGGCAATGATTCCTCTGGATCCAACACTCCATCTGCATGCAACACACCTCATCAATGGCTCAAGCGAGGAGCACAGACCTCTTCTCTCCTCTGCGGCACCCCCTAGTGATGGTTTCTGCTGATGACACAGGGCAGAGCAGGCTACATAGGGGACACAGAAGGTCACACTGGGGATACAGGAGGCATAGCGTGGTACACAGGAGGCCATACTGGGGACACAGGAGGCATAAAGGAGGACAGAGGAGGCAAAATAAGGGGACAGAGGCCACACTGGAGACAAAAGGCGACACACTGGGGACAGAGGAGGACACAATAATTGGGGGAGAACATGTTCAAGATGCTCCTGGACTATGGACACACCCGGTTTAGTATAATTTTTTCCCCTGGTTTTTGCCCTTTAAACCTAGGTGCATCTTATATTCCGGAATATCTTATATGGCTCCAAATATGGTAAATACTAGCATTCTAGTGGATAACAATATCAAAGCACGGATTTATGAAAATCTATCTGAATATTTTAAAGAAAACCTGAGATGAGTGAAAAAAAAGTTATATACATATCTGGGGCTTCCTCCAGCCCACTTCAGGCTGATTGGTTCCTCGCCATCCTCCTCCACTGACTGGATCCTCCAGTAGGCGGCCCGGTAACTTTGCAAGTTGGGGCATAATGCACACCCCATTACGCTCCCATCGCCAAGAGTCCAGACTGCTTCTGGCCATGGAAGCGTGATGGGGGAGCGTGTGCGACTGGATTGGCTCCAACTTGTGAGATTGCTGGGCTGCTATTAGAGGATCCAGGCGGCGGAGAATGGTGAGGGAACAATCAGCCTGAAGTGGACTGGAGGAAGCCCCAGGCATGTATAAAACTTTTTTCACTCGTCTCAGGAACCCTTTAAATCTAACAATAATGGTGAATCTGGAATTAATGCAGTCTGGTATGCACATAAAGCATATATCAGAGGAGTTTTCATTTAACATCAAGCCTTAGTGTAGCACTTACTTAATAAAATTAAAAGCCTTGAAGCTATTCATTAATCTTCCCCAATACTTGTCTAGAGCCAGACAGGAACTAAGGAAACTATTACTGTTCCAATATGACCAACAAATCCAAAGTTGGCCTTTTATTCTCAAGGCAACAATGCAGACAGCCTACTAGCAAAATATATAAATGCAAAACAATCCAAAGCTCACATCCCCCAGATTATTCATCCATCCACTGAAATCAAACTTGAAAACCCAAAAGATATCACAGTGCCAGGCTCGGCCATGCTCGGTGCAGTTGGCAACTCCCAAATATATGCAGACGTCCAGGATTTGATGCAAGTGATGTTTATTTACAGTGAAAGGTACATGCAATGTTCAAAGCAGGGTTTCCAAAACATGATGCAGGAACATTACCCAGTGAATGGCAAACGGATACAAGTCCAGGAATAGATATGCAGGTTGAATCAGGAACAGACATGCAGTTTGTCCAGGAACAGGTATACAGGTTTAAACAGGAACATGAATACAGGCAAGGAATCCAGATACTCAGGACATGAACAGGTATTCAGGTGTGAAGTCCAGATACTCAGAGCAGGAACAGCCATACAGGCATGAACTCCAAGAGCTCAGGACATAAACAGGAACACAGGCTTGGAATCCACATACTCAGAACAGGAACTAGGATATAGGAACTCAGGACATGAACACTAGATACAAGAGTCAGCGATCAGGGAAGCTGAGGTCCAGCTGCACTAAGCTAGGCGGGACAATACAATGCAACAGCAAAGCCTGCTGGGAACTCAGGATGCTAAATGCTTCCACTAATGGAGCAATTACCCTGCAGGTGATGGAACACTCCCATGCATATGCAAATTGTATCAAGGTCACTGCTAGCTCATTGCTGCAGTAACAGAGTCCTGACACATGCATATGCATATTGGAACAGCTCCAATGCTTGCTGATCACTGCAGATGCAGGGAATCCTGACACACAGACACTTTCTGTGATTATTATTCAGAGCTTTAGGATCTAAAGAATGATGACCTACCATTTGCTGATTAAGTAATCATAACACGCAGTAACCCAATTGGTTCAATTAACTAAGGTAAATCATTACTACTGGGGATTAACATCGATAGCTCTGTAAGACAAAAAATGTCTCAGAGATTCCCCTTTGCATGGGCTAAATCACATATAACCTATTTAGGAATTTAAATCCCTATTAAATCCGCAGATCTTTGTAGGGTTAACTATGTATCTCTACTCCAAAACCTACCATATATACTCGAATACAAGTCGACATCGTGTATAAGTCAACTCCAATATTCAACTCTCTTAACCTGGATTTTTTTATTGACTCAAGTATAAGTCTACCCAGCAAAGTTAATGGCTGCACTTGGGGCTCAGGAGGGGTTAATGACAGGCACTGCATACAGTATTGCAGCCATGAACCCCTCCTGTCCCTTAAGGGCAGCCAATACCCCCTCCAGGGCCCCAAATGCTTCAAATATTCACTCTCTTTTATACAGCAAAGTATTTCCCCCTGCCCCTTTCCTCGGTAATTGTTGTGGCCAGGACTTTCAGACATGTGCTTTCTTGGCATTTCCTTTCCTCAAAGTATAACTTACCACTGGGTAAATTGCTGCAAATGGGAATGTCACTAATAGCACACACATTACTCAGTGTGCTCAGTGTTGCCAGTGACTCGTGTATAAGTCGACCCCCTATACTTTTATGAAGTGAATCAGACCTAAATTAGACTTATACTCAAGTTTATACAGTATACATCTCTTGGGTAGGTAGACTTGGTGCCTTTAAAGTGCAATCACTGTCGAAACTTCTTTATTCAAAACAGTCCATATTCTCCCAGCCCAAGACCCCAGGGCCCTCACTGTACATACAGTAAGTCTAGATGTTGATTTGGGATGACTGACCTAGAGGAAATACCATTTTGCATGGTTATTGGAAGCTTCAAAAGCTTGGTGGGCACCTGAACACAATCCAATATGGAAAGGTATAGAAACCCAAATCTTATATACATCCCCACGAGATTACATGCTATCAAGAATCCTTACACATAAATACCTGCCAAGTCAAAATATCCAATTACTGAAGACACTATAAATGCACAGAGACACTTTTTTAATATTAGGATATTCTTAATATTAGAATGTCTTAACCTTTTGCCGCCCGCGTCACGCCAGTAGGCGTGGCCGCTGCGGCAGCCCCAGGACCGCCTAACGCCAATTGGCGTAAAGTCCTGGGGCTCTGTTTTGCATGAGATCGCGCGCATGGTGCGCGCGCATCTCATGCTCGGAGGGCGGAGCTCCGCCCCGCCTTCAGTCTCCGAGCGGCTATTGCCGCTCGGGAGACTGTTAGACGGCGATCACGCCGTCTATTTACTAGGTGCAGCGCTGCGATGAGCAGCAGCGCTGCACCGGGGACAGCCGTGTGACACGGCTGTCCCCATGGGGGACAAGAGAGCGATCGGCTCTCATAGGCAGAAGCCTATGAGAGCCGATCGCCGTAATTGGCCGGCTGTGGGGAGGGAGGGAGCGAGGGAGGGAAAGGAATTAAAGGAAGAGGTTTTTTTTTTTTTTTTAAAGTGACAACATAAATATTTATTAAAAAAAAAATAAACATGGGGGGAGCGATCAGACCCCACCAACAGAGAGCTCTGTTGGTGGGGAGAAAAGGGGGGGGGAATCACTTGTGTGCTGAGTTGTGCGGCCCTGCAGCTTGGCCTTAAAGCTGCAGTGGCCAATTTTGCTAAAAATGGCCTGGTCACTAGGGGGGTTTAGCCCTGCAGTCCTCAAGTGGTTAAGCTTCTTCAGAAGTTAAAGAAATACTCATCCCATTCCAGCGCAGCGTAATATGTCCAGCGTTGCGTAAAATGTTGGCGCTTTATAAATACAATAAATAAATAAATAATCCCTATAGAGCAGGGGTTGGGAACCTATGGCTCGGGAGCCAGATGTGGCTCTTTTGATGGCTACATCTGGCTCACATACAAATCAGTAGGGGTGGATTCACTAAGCTACACTGCTCAAGCAGCACAGCTTAGTGTGGCAGTGCAAGTAACATTTTCAAGGTAGGCACGCTACTGCTGTATCATGCACTACTAACTTACTCACGCTCCCCCCAAAACTAACGGCTGCTCCAATTGTCCCACCCTGGATCCTGTCAGGTCCAGTGACTTTGTAGGACGAGATCCCCACACTTTGATTGGCCCAATAGGCAGCCTATTGGGCCAAAGTGCGGGGATGTTGTCCAACAAAGTGAATCAACCCCCAAGTCAGCTAGCTAATTGTACAAGCTGTTAGTGGGTTTTTTACCTGTCTGGCTCTCAGGGAAATAGCTGATGTTGCTGAAACCCAAGAGAAGCTGAAGACGTGTCTGACAATTCCGCTGCCCAGAGGATCAACTGTATACACATCACCCTCTGATGCGTATGTGCACTGTCCCAGTTTGAAACATATTGTATGGCTCTCACAGAATTACATTTTAAAATTTGTGGCGTTTATGGCTTTCTCAGCCAAAAAGGTTCCTGACCCCTGTTTGAAACTACATATCGATACCTTTCCTGTGCAAAGCAGGAATTTCTTCACTAAACCAGATGGTCCAACTTCTCCCTGAAAAATGTAAAACTTCCATCTACATTTATTAACAGATGAGGCACCTATGCTAAGTGGAGAAGGTGCAAATTCCTCATATTGATAAGAGCATATTTAATCACCTGACTACCCAGTTTAACCTAAAAAAAAAAAAAAGATATTTCTATGTGGTACTCAATTTTGTAGGATGGAAAAACTCACCAAGTACAAGGCATACTGGAGTGAACTTCTAAATAGTCACATTTCCAGAGAACTAATTCAACTCACATTCACATACTCCTCCAGATACTCTATATGTATCAATCATTGGAAAATTAAAAAAAAAAATCTCAATGGTACTATACTCCTGCTAAGCTATCGAAATTTTCAGATCCTGATAAAGAAAGTTGTTGGAGATGTATTATTATTTTTATTATTATTTAGTATTATATAGCGCCGACATCTTCCGCAGCGCTGTACACGGTATATATAGTGTTGTCACTAACTGTCCCTCAAAGGAGCTCACAGTCTAGTCCCTACGATAGTCATATTTCTATGTATGCATTGTGTAGTACATGTATATTTTAGTCTAGGGCCGATTTAGGGGGAAGCCAATTAACTTATCTGTATGTTTTTGGGGTGTGGGAGAAAAACTCAGTGCCCGGAGGAAACCCACACAGACATGGGGAGAACATACAAACTCCTTGCAGATGTTGACCTGGCTGGGGTCGAACCAGGGACCCAGCGCTACAAGGTGAGAGCCCTAACCACTACGCCACCGTGCTGTCAGCAGAAACAAAAAAATCTCCTCTATATACTATGGGAATGTCCCATATTAGGCCCATTTTGAAAATATGTGGATTTACTATTTTTTATCCAACATTAAGCGAAGCTCCAACTTAAAACCTGATTTAGCTTTACTGCATTTGGGGATAGATAAGTTTCCTTGAAACATGATATTTAAAATAATAAATCTATTTTGTACTGCCAAGCAAATGATTTTGGCATTATAGAGCTCAGGCACCAGAGGACCTGTATATCACAGCCTTTCAAAATTGGCTTTCAGCCTCTCCCCTTACATTCAGATATTTGTCTGGGTATGTTAAGGATATTATGTACTGTAGATCCCCAAATTCTTTACAGATTTACACTTAGGAGCATTGTTTTTTTTTATTCCATGCAATGTCTCAAAGAGTTCTGCACCCCTACCCATCTTTACTAGGATTTTCTAGGATGCTCTTTTTATATCCAATCATGTTAGTGACCTGTTGCCAATATGGCATATATCTTTATATTATTTTCAAATAAATATATGTTTTCAATGATTCAGATAATTGTATTTTTAGCTATATTTTACACAGCTTTACAACTTTTTTTTTTTACCTCAATAGACATTCTATACTCGTTAATTGAGTAAAAAGTAACTGTACAAAAAAAATAATACAAAAATATTTTACTGTTGAATTTGTCATTCAGTAATTCAGAACAATGTTTTGATCATTTTAGAAGGCTGTAGATAGAAATACATTTTTTAAACTCTTTTTATAGCTAGTAAAAAAACACAAAAAACAGAATAGAATAAAACAAGATGGAATGTACTGGAAAGTACAGCGTAATATTCCTTAAGCCTGGGAGCGACCCAGAAAAAATATTCCACTTAAAATAAGCACTGAGTGATGTATGAATTGGTTTCTATGTAAACAGTGGAAATGTATGTGGAGATTGTTCTTATCACACAATGAATTTCTTTATATAATATCCAGAATTTAGTAGCATCTTTCCTATGAAGAAGATAGTGAGGCCTGACGGTTACAAGGATGAGTTGTCACTCATGATGTCTATTTATTCAGGTGGAAAATGTTGGACTTGGTAGAGGTATAGAGACCCGTGAACAAGAAATAATCTCAAAACTGTAAAAAAGGACAAGGAATAAAGATAGACAACAATTACGGACCACTAGACAATTCTGAACATGACTGTAGTGCTATTTAAAAAAGTAATACTGGTATGAGTTTAATTTTACTGCAAGCGTTTTGTTTTTACTTTAGTTCTGATATGCAAGTATTTTTGCATGCAACATGCAGCAACAGGAAATATTAACAAATCTCTTAGAAGTCGTAATGTTATATAAAAAAGAGAGAGAAGGCCTTTTCTATGTGGCATTGTGTGCAGTTTAAGTGTCATTTTGGCTTTTATGCTGCAATAGTCGTATGAGTACAATATGGTTATTACATGTACAGTATGTGTCATACTGTTTATATATTTATTGGTCAAGGAGGTTGAGTTTGGAGAGGCTGTTTGTCATAATAAAGTGCTAAAGTGCAGTGTGTGCCCCATTTATGGCAACCATTGCATTATATATGCCATTTAAATCCCGCTTTCTAACATTATTCTGTTGGTTACTGTGTTCTTGATAATGATCTGGAAGAAAAATCTTATGACCAGAATTCCCATTTAATGCAGTTTCGTAATACATAATGGCTTGGGGTGGAAATCTACAAGTTTAAACAAAATTAGTCACTAGGGAAGTGATTAAACTGAGTACTTTTATCTTCCTGGCATATTATTTGAGAATGAGTCACACCATTCCATTCAGCTAATCCCCAACTCCAGAGAGTTCTAATTTTCAAATGTACCAACTATTAGCTCAGTATTGAGAGTGCCCATGTGACCTTTTTGGGTTTCTGCAGTTATATATAACCACGGACCTCTAAATTGTTCATTTGTCGAGCAGTTCAGCATCCAATTTGCTGCCCACAACAATTTAAGTGCACCTGAATGGCAGCAGTTGTAACACTATTAGCATTAAATTGCAGCCAAAAAGTGCTCAGTGGCTAGAAGATGGGAAGCTGACCTACCCGACAAGCATGTCGTTCAGCTTCCTGAGTGCAAGATGCCTTAAAAATCCATGACCTGGGTATCCAGGTTCCCGGTATTTTTCTTCCTTGCATACATTCTCTCCTAAAAAAAGTTTTAATGTCATCTGTTTCTACTCAGTTCTAGTCTCAATGATATGTGTCAGTGGGACTTAATAAGCTAAATAAGAGGATAACTCACCATTGTGATACAGACCAGGGATGCTCGGATGTGCCTCATCCACGAATTCGGCAATCCGCGTGGTTGCAAAAAAAAATCCGCATTCGGCCCCGACGCATGCGGATTTTCGTCCGCGTCCACGCAACCACGCGGATTTTCTGCCATGAATGGCGGATTCCCGCCCGGAGGCGGATTTTCTTTAAACGTTAATAACAAAGCCCCCATACATGCTACAATCCCCCAAATTGCATGGATTATCGAGGTGATAAGGGGCAACATAACTTCAACATAAAAAATTCCAAATTATTTTTTTTTTTTTAATGGCTTTTAAAGACAAATCACCACTGTAAATGGGGCTATTAATTGGTAATACGTGGTTTTAAAAAGGTATATACGCGTTAAGCAATCAAAGAGGTGAAGGCGGAGGAGGAGCGGACGTCATGACGTAGGTTCGTCCGCGCCGCTTCCCCACCACGAGACGGAGCTAAGGCGTTTGTGGAGCTGGCCCGGTAGAGGAACCAGACGCCCGGGGGTGCGATAGGAGAGGCGGCCACCCCGGCTCGGAAGGGAACCGGAGCGGGCGGCGACAGCTGGCGGAGTGGAGCGGAAAGCGGCTGGACGCCGTAGGCTCTGAGCCTGGAGTGCGCTGAGTGCGCCAAGATTGCCCGGCGGAAGTGGAGGCAAGGCGGAGGAGGCGAAGAGTATCCCCTCTAGCAGGCTGAGGGAGGAAGGGCCTGGAGGACTTGACTGAGAGGGGGTGAAGAGAGTAGAGTGACCCCGGAGAGTTGCTCACGTCCATCTGTGTCACGCTGAGCGATCCTGTCAGCCTGGAGCTGTGAGAGGACGGAAATTTGAAAGCAGCTGTGAAGGTGAGACGGTTGCCCCCCCTGCCCCCCTTGTACTGCGAAGTCTCCACATAAAACACGATAGCAGGTTGAGTGCGGGAACCTGAAGTGACGCATGGTCTGGCAGCAGTAGGAGCAAGTGTGACGTGCTGTATTAAGCCTTAGCTGTTCTTGTGAACCCAAAAGTGTCTGTCAGCTTGCACACTGAAGTATATTAAAGGCCGCGCTGAACATCCTGAGATGGCAGGGGGCACAAAGAAAAAGGGCACTGAAACGGGCAACGTGGGGGCAACAGGTCCCGGGACTAAGACACCACAGAGGGGTGCAGCAGACTTTTTTACCCCGGCAAACACTGGTAGCCCGCACGAAAGAACAGCAGCAAAGACAAGCAGAACAACCCAGGAGAGCCCACCTCAATCTGACACAAACAGAAAATCCACTAGCCTAGAAGAAATGTGGGCATACCTACAAATGTTGCCTACAAAACAGGACTTAAGTGATCAGACGGAAAAAATATTAGCCGCCACACGTGTAGAGGTGAACACATTAAGAGAAGAGGTGGGAGTGTTAACCGCACGGGCGGAGGCACTAGAGCAGGAACTCTCTAGGGTGAAAACAACGCTGATGGAGCTACAGCAAGAAAGAAATAATCAAAAATTAATTAATAGGGTGGTGTATACCCAACTAGAAGATATGCAAAATCGCTCCAGACGCTCAAACATCAGGATTCGGGGGCTGCAGGAATCCATAGGAGGAGAGAGGCTGCGTCAAACTGCTCAGATTATCTTTAATAGGATCTTGAAAAGGCCGGAAGATCAAGCGATTGTTATTGACAGAATTCATCGGGCGCTGGGACTAAACCCAAGAACAGGTGAAAAAGATAGGGATGTGATTTGTCGCCTACACTACTACACGGAAAAAGAAGCAATTATGACAGCAGCGTGGAAACATCCAGAAATAGAATTCGAAGGCAAATCGCTACAACTTTTTCAAGATCTGGCAACGTCAACGCTTCAACAGAGGAGAGCCCTTAAACCCCTGATTCAGGTGCTACAGAGGGAAGGAGCGATCTATAGATGGGGGTACCCATTTTCTCTGCAAATTAAAAGGGGAGCTCTTGCGTTTACTCTTAGAAAGCCCGAGGACCTGCCCGAACTTTTCAGAACATTTGATATTGCAGCGGTTGAGCTTCCTGACTGGGACATGGAGGGGATAATGTTGGGTAAGACGCGGCTAGGCCGCCGAAGCTGAAAGTTATTCGACAACATTTCTATACTGCTGAACTGAACATTATATGCCTAAGGAGTACTAACCTCCACATTAAGTAATATCTCCAACCGAGGGATGGGTTGAAAGTGATACGGACTGGGGGGGGGGGGGGTGGGAGGGGAAGAGAAATGTATCTAGGATATGTTTGGGTGTAAAACTGATGTACACAACCAGGTTTTGAGGGGTGGGTTGCAGGGGAGGGGGGAGTGGGGGAGGTGGTTAGTAGGGGTGGACGGGGGGCGCACCTGGGTGCCCCCCTCGTCCAGCCTGGAAACCAGGGGGTGGAGAGGGAGAGTGGTGTGATATAATGCCATGTAATTACACACAATATGGGAAGATACAAGGGAGGTATATAGGTTGTGTGTGGGTGTGAAATACATGTAGACAAATTATGTTTGGCAGGGGGGGGGGGGGGTTTGGGGGTGGGGGAGGGAGGCGGTCGGTAGGGGTGGACAGGGGATGCACCGCGGTGCCCCCCTTGCCCAGCCTGAAAACCAGGGGGGGGGGGAAGGGGAGTGGTGTGATATAATGGTATGGATTTACACATAATATGTGAAGACACAATGGAGGTATAGGGGATATGAATGGGTGTGAAATGTATTCATACAATTGTGCCTTGGTCGGTAGGGGTGGACGGGGGGCGCACCATAGGTGCCCCCCTCGCCCAGCCTGAAAACCAGGGGGTAGAGGGGGGGGGGAGGGAGAGTGGAGCGATCTAAGGATAGGTAATAACGCACATCAGGTGAAGATACTATGAAATAGAGGTGGTTAAAGTTAAGGGGTGTGCTAACAAGGCCCTAAGCTTAGGATAAAAGTGTATAGGACAGCGGAGGGGGGGGTATGGGTGCAGAAACGGGGGGGCAGGGGAGCAATGTGTGAGGTGATTAGAACCGCGGGGTGGATTGCCACAGATCGTACAGGGTGGTTGTAAGGATTGAAAAGGTGAATACACACGATTAAAGTAGAGAGGTGGTTAATTAAAATCCTAAAGTGTATGTTAGGGGATGTAGAAGGTCCTGTTAGGAGGGGATAATGGGGAGGAAATGGGGGATATAGAGTGACACATGGGTTGTGGTTAGGTTTAGGGGGGGGACAGGGATTGATATATACTCCAAAAGGGAAAATACACTGTGTGTGTTTTTGAGTGTTCTCTTTAAGGATAAGAATTTGGGAGGTGATGTGCAATGATGGGGGGGTGGGGGGGTGAAGAGCTGTTGTTTGAAATTGTAAAAGGTGGATAGTACCAGTAGGGGTGGTTAAAGGGGAAAGTTATAATTTTCCTGACCCATCTCCCTGGAACCGTAAATAATAGCCCAGCACTAGGGAGGGTTGGAGTGAGTAGTGTGGGGGAGGAGGAGGAGGTTAGGAATGGGAGAGAGGAGGAATAGGGGAAAAGTAGGGGGAGGCGTATTGGGTAGGTAACAGCAGGGAAGGCAAAGAGGAGATGATCCGTCTGGTGGGGGGGGGGGGGGGCGTCTTATGTGTGGTGATGTACCGTCTTCAGCCTCTTAAAGGGCTGAGAGCCCTGGATAGTGGAGGGGAGAAAAACCCTCAAAATAGAAGGATTTTCATACACCCCGGTAGAAGGGAGAGTGGACGACGTCCACTAAACGAGAATAGGCTGGGAAGGCTGGCTGTTTTAAACTTTTCCTTTGGTGTTCTTTTCTTCTTCTCTTTCTTTCTTTCACTACTTTGGCACTGTCTCGGAAATTCCCCACCGGTCCATAAAAGAAGAGTAGACAAACAAAAAAGATGGCACAAATTAATATGGTCTCCCAGAATGTCCATGGGCTGAATATCCCAGAAAAGAGAGCTATATTACTCCAGAGTCTCCATAAACAACAAATCCACGTTGCTTTCTTGCAGGAAACACACCTGAGAGGGGAGCAACATCCAGGGATTACCAATAGAAGGTACCCGATCGCATACTATAGTAACAATACGGAAGCTAAAAGTAGAGGAGTAGCAATAGTACTAGCAAATAGTATACGTCAAGAGGAGATCGAAATAAGTAAAGATACACAGGGAAGATATCTAATAATAAAGGGGGTATTTAATGATAGAAGGATGACGTTAGGGGTAATATACGCGCCAAATACGGGACAGGTGGGATTTATGGAGCAGTTTTTGAATAAATTAGATGAATTTGCAGAGGGAACAATAGTGGTGGCAGGGGACCTAAATTTTGTAATGGACCCCCAGGTAGATACTTCCACGGGGAAGTCATCCCTCACCAGAGGAGCCCATCAAAGAGTCAGGAGGGAATTAAGTAAGCGCCAATTAGTGGACATCTGGCGGATCCAACACCCCACATCAAGGGATTATACATATTATTCGCCCCCGCATAAATCATATTCGAGATTGGATTACTTCCTGGTCTCGCATAATTTATTATCAGAAGAAATTGAGACAAGAATTGAATCATCGGTAATATCAGACCACTCCCCGATCAGTATCAAGGTGGGATTTAGATTAAGGGAGAGGGGCCCATGGAATTGGAAGTTAAATGAATCATTGTTGAGAAAAGAGGAGAGGGTGCGGATGCTTGAGGAGGAGATGAAACATTACTTCGAGGAGAACGCCAGAGGTGAGATATCGCCGATAGTGGTGTGGGAGGCCCATAAGGTGGTAATGAGGGGAATCCTGATAAGAGAGGGGAGTAGAATAAAGAAAGCGAGGGAAGGGGAAATAGCAGGGTGCCTGGCAGAAATAACAAGGCTGGAGGGACAGCATAAAAAAACGTTAGCAGAAAATGTACGGACAGACCTGATAAGAGAAAGAGAAAAGCTTAAGAATCTGCTATTCTCAAAAGCAAAATTTGCAGCAACTAGATGTAAAAGAAATTTCTATGAGTTTGGAAACAAGGGAAGTAGGTTGCTGGCGAGACAGCTAAAGCAGCAACAGACGGCGAATTACATTCCATTTCTGTGCGATAATAAAGGGCAGAAGCATTATAGGAATGAGTCCTTATGCAGGTTGTTCCATAAATACTATGCTAAATTGTATGGGATGGAAGAGGGTGAATTGGGGAGCAGGGGGGGGCATGCAGGACTATGTGACAGCCTCTGGCATGGGAAAAATACATCCTATGGATGCAGATAATATGGAGAGAGAAATATCTGTGGAGGAATTGGATAGAGCGTTGGGGCAAATGCCAGGGGGGAAGGCCCCAGGCCCGGACGGATACACCCTTGAATATTATAGGAGATTTGGAGAAATCTTGAAGCCGTACTGGGTGAGGGCATTAAATGCCATTAAGGCAAAGGATAACTGTGAGGGCAGACTGGGTCGGGAATCCCTGGTGTCACATATCTCGGTGATTCCAAAGGAGGGGAAGGATCTGGCATCCTGCGCGGGATATAGGCCCATATCCTTACTCAACATAGATCTAAAGGTGCTAGCAAAAATCTTAGCAAATAGAATAAACCCAGTATTAAAGGAGTTGGTGCATTATGACCAGGTGGGATTTATACAGGGGAGGGAGGCAAGGGATAACACCGTGAGGTCGGTAGATGTGATTCAGTGGATTGGATCCTCACCTGGCCCTGTTGTCTTGCTATCTACAGATGCGGAAAAAGCATTCGACAGGGTCAGGTGGGGATATATTAAGGTGGTGTTGGAACATATAGGCTTGGGTGAAAACATGAGAGCCTGGATAGCATCTATGTATAAAGATTTAACGGCCAGAGTCAAAGTAAACGGAATATTGTCTAGCCCCCTGGAAATAACAAATGGAACCCGGCAGGGTTGCCCGTTATCCCCCCTGGTATTTGCCCTAACCCTGGAGCCTTTCCTGAGAACAATCCGCAATAACACAGATATTACAGGAGTAAAAATAGGTCTGACAGAGCATAAGATCGCTGCATACGCGGACGACTTGTTGTTCTATCTGACAAAGCCCAGAATAGCTCTGCCAAACTTAATGAAGGCATTTACGGAATATGGGAGGATTGCAAATTTTAAGATTAACTGGGATAAATGTGAGGCGATGAGTATGGGGTTGAAGGAGGAGGAAGTAGAACAAATAAAAACAAATTTTCCATTTAGATGGATGAAAGACTCCTTAAATTACCTAGGTATAAAACTGGCGAGAAATACGCAGGAGAATATTAGATTAAATTACTATCCATTGCTCAATATTCTGAAAAAAGATCTAGAAAGATGGGTTAAATTGAAACTTTCCTGGTTTGGAAGGATTAATGTGCTTAAAATGAATATTATGCCGAGGCTGTTATATGTCTTCCAGGCCCTCCCTGTTCCTCTACCCAGGAGCTACCTGGATGAATTAAGAAGGATGTTCACAAAATTTATATGGCAGAATAGAAGGGCTAGGTTGAAATTTGCATTTATCTCACAGTCAAAAGATAAAGGGGGTCTTGCGGTACCGGATCCCATAAGATATTACCAGGCGGCTGTCTGTTCAAGGGTGGTTGATTGGAACAGAAATGAAGCCTCTAAACAGTGGGTGGGGGTGGAAAAGGAATTTGTGGAGGGTGAATTGAGGGAAGCCCCCTGGCTCCCATATGTACTGGAGGATTACCGAATGCCAGGTACACTGGTAGAAAATACCCTGAAGACTTTTAAGAAGGTAAGTAGTAGGAGGGAGATTTCTATGAGCCCCTCTCCCCTCATGCCATTGTTGGGAAATAACAGATTCCCACCGGGGTGCCTTAAAGGAGGGTACAGAGAATGGAGGACGGGAAGAAGCCCACAGATTTGCTCCATGATTAGAAAAGGTAGATGGTTGGATGAAAGGGAAATAGCAGAACAACTTCAGGTGACGCAGATAGATAGGTGGAGCATGTATCAATTTAGACATTTCCTTCTCACATTGGGCACGAGGGAGACACTTTCAAGGGAACTGACTCAGTTTGAGAGGCTCTGTCTGATGGAGGGACCGACAAAGGGAACATTAGCAAAAATTTATAAAATATTGGAGGAAGAGGAAGACCATACTCTAAAGTACAAAATAAAGTGGGAGGGGGACACGGGGAGGAACTGGGAGAGCACCCAATGGGAAAGAATCCTGAGGATGACACACAAGGCCTCGATGTCCACTAGAATACAGGAATCTGGGTATAAGTTAGTAATGAGGTGGTATTATACGCCAGTTAGATTAAACAAGATGAATGGGGCAAGCCCAATGTGCTGGAGGTGTGGTAAGGAAAGAGGAGAGTTGCTGCATATTTGGTGGACATGTGAAGGCCTCGCTGGATATTGGGAGAAGGTAAAGAAATATATATGGGAACTGGCTGGAATTCCAGTTCAGTCAGGTCCGGAGGTATATTTGCTACATCTGGTGGAAAAAGGGATTAAAGAGTATAGAGGGTCATTGGGGATGCACTTAATTAATGCAGCTCGAATTCTAATTGCAAGAAACTGGAAGTGTCAACAGGCCCCCACCATAAGGGAATGGTTTATAGAAATAGACCAAATCTATCAGATGGAAGAACTTTCAAGTATAATTAAGGGAAAAGAAAATCGGGGGTGGGATAAATGGTTAGAATTCAGAGAAACAGAAGAATACGAGAAGGGTAAGATATAGTGTCCAGAGGGGGATGTGAGGCGAGCCTATGGGCAGGGAGACATAGGCCTGGGCTCGTAGGTATCTGCGGGTGGCCGGGCGGTTGGTGGAGGTGGCACACGGTGGAGTTCCGGGGCCGAGGCCATTATGTATAAATCTTGGTCACCATGAAGAGAAAGACAGGTGGGACCGGTGGGTATCTATTCACTACACTGGGTGTGATCTAATTCTCTGGGTGGTGGCTCTAAATCTTGTACCAGTGTCTCTTAGAGGGGGTTGTAAACTGAGGAGAAGGAAAGGGCTTCTTCCCCAAGATGGGAGAAAGGTCAGGAAGGAGTTAGGGCTAATAAGAATTGGTGTAGGAAGAGGCGAGAGAAGAAGTACTGTCCTGGGAACAGTGGAGGTGGGTCAGACTTGGGGAAGGGGAGGGGGGGGTAGACACACTTTTAGGAGTATATGTATAAGATGTTGTACTGGTATCTTTTTGTCTCTTTTTGTAAGATGATGGGAAATATTTATTGTTGGATAAATAAAGAATAAAAAAAAAAAAAAACAAAGAGGTGAAGGCGAGTTCCAATGGCACTTGGCGGCGAAGGTACCACTGGAGGAGGATGAGTGGCTGACGCCAAAAAGACCCCAGAGAGGTTTTTGTAATTTGTTTTTTTTTTCTTTTTTTGCAGCAATTAGCAATGACATCGCAGCAGAGTTGTCAGTGGACACGGGCAGTGTGAACGCAGAGTGCAGTGGTGGTAGCGACTGAGTCAGGAGAAGGACAATGCGGGCGGTCAGTTCAGCAGCACAGAAGGACCACGGCAACATACTGGTAGTACTAGTAGCAGCACAGCGTCATAGTGCTGGCCAAAAAATTAAATGCACCCGGTGACCCGGGCAGTGTGAACGCAGACAGAGTACATTGGTGGAAGCGAGTGAGTCAGGAGGACGAGGACAATGCGGGCGGTCAATTCAGCAGCACAGAAGGACCATGGCAACATACTGGTGGTAGTAGTAGCAGCACAGCGTCATAGTGCTGGCCAAAAAATTAAATGCACCCGGTGACCCGGGCAGTGATATAACGCAGGCAGAGTACATTGGTGGAAGCAACTGAGTCAGGAGGAGGAGGACAATGCGGGCGGTCAGTTCAGCAGCAGCAGCACAGAAGGACCATGGCAACATACTGGTGGTAGTAGTAGCAGCACAGCGTCATAGTGCTGGCCAAAAAATTAAATGCACCCGGTGACCCGGGCAGTGATATAATGCAGACAGAGTACATTGGTGGAAGCGACTGAGTCAGGAGGAGGAGGACAATGCGGGCGGTCAGTTCAGCAGCAGCAGCAGCACAGAAGGACTAGATGTAGATGTGATATACTTAGACTTTGCTAAGGCATTCGACACTGTTCCCCACAAAAGTCTGGTGCAAAAGATGAGGATGCAAGGACTGGGGAAGAGTCTGTGTGCTTGGATAGGGAACTGGCTAATGGACAGAAAACAAAGAGTTGTGGTCAATGGATCATACTCAAAATGGGAGACTGTTAGCAGTGGGGTCCCACAGGGGTCTGTACTGGGTCCAGTGCTCTTCAATTTATTTATTAATGACCTAGTGGATACAGTAGTGAGCAATGTTGCTATTTTTGCAGATGATACAAAATTGTGCAGAATCATCAACTCTAAGGAAGATAGTGTTATATTGCAACAGGATCTGGATAGGATGGCTATATGGGCACATACATGGCAGATGAAATTCAATGTTGACAAATGTAAAGTCATGCATTTTGGTCGTACCAATGGTCTAACACCATACAAAATAAATGGGATACAGTTGGGGACATCAAACTTGGAGAAGGACTTAGGAGTACTCATCGACAACAAGTTAAATAATCGTACTCAATGCCAAGCCGCTGCAGCTAAAGCTAACAAAATTTTGGGATGCATTAAAAGGGAAATAAAAACTCGAGATGCTAGCATAATATTGCCCCTGTTTAACTCTCTAGTAAGGCCACATCTGGAATATGGAATTCAGTTCTGGGCACCACATTACAAAAAAGATATTGCAGTTTTAGAGCAGGTGCAGAGACGAGCAACAAAATTGATACGTGGGATGGAAGGTCTCACTTACCAAGAAAGGTTAGATAAACTGGGTTTATTTAGTCTAGAGAAAAGACGCCTTAGAGGAGATCTAATTAACATGTATAAATACATCAGAGGGCAATATAATAGCTTGGCGGATGAGCTTTTTGTCCCTAGGCCTTCTCAAAGGACTAGAGGACATGATCTGCGCATGGAGGAAAAACGTTTTAGCCATTTATTTAGGAAAGGGTTCTTTACAGTAAGAGTGATTAAGATGTGGAATGCATTGCCACAGGAAGTCGTTATGGCAAACTCTATACCTGCATTTAAAGGGGGCTTAGATGCTTTCCTTGCGTTGAATGACATCCATGGCTACAATTACTAGGTAATGCCAATGATGTTAATCCAGGGATTTTATGATCAACAGGGATATGTGAGGGAGCAGGCTGGAGTTGTACTTTGTACTGGTTGAACTCGATGGACGTATGTCTTTTTTCAACCAAAGTAACTATGTAACTATGTAACTATGTAACTATGACTATGGCAACATACTGGTGGTAGTAGTAGCAGCACAGCGTCATAGTGCTGGCCAAAAAATTAAATGCACCCGGTGACCCGGGCAGTGATATAATGCAGACAGAGTACATTGGTGGAAGCGACTGAGTCAGGAGGAGGAGGACAATGCGGGCGGTCAGTTCAGCAGCAGCAGCACAGAAGGACCATGGCAACATACTGGTGGTAGTAGTAGCAGCACAGCGTCATAGTGCTGGCCAAAAAATTAAATGCACCCGGTGACCCGGGCAGTGTGAACGCAGAGTGTAGTAGCGACTGAGTCAGGAGGACAAAGCGGGCGGTCAGTTCAGCAGCTCAGAAGGAGGACCATGGCAACTTACTGGTAGTAGTACCATATCACCAAAAAATTAACCAAGGTAGGCACTAGGCAGGTAGTAACTGTCTTTATAAAGGCAGGCATAGTTAACAACAGCACATGCAGCAGCCACTTCATGTCCCCCTGTGTCCGACAACAGGGGCCAGGAACTCACCTTCCACCCAAGCCTGGTTGATTTTCAGGAAGGCGAGTTTGTCCACAGAGGCATGGGAGAGCCGAGAGCGCTTCTCTGTGACCACGCCACCGGCCGCACTAAAGCATCTCTCTGAGAGGACACTGGAAGGAGGGCAGGATAGAAGTTCCAGGGCGTACTGGGAAAGCTCGCTCCAGATGTCCAGTCTCTTGACCCAGTACTCCGAGGGGTCCACGGGGCTGTCGGTGTCATTGAGCCTGCTGAATGACCCCATATAGTCAGACACCATGGTGGTCAGTCGTTGCTTGTGCTGGTTGGTGGTGGATGCTGTGGCGGGCACCTCTGTTCTGGGCTGCTGCACTGCATACAGGCTCTTGCTTAGGCTCTTCAGGTCTCCGGGGTGCCAGTTGCTGCTGCTGTTGCTGGTGCTGGTGGTTGTTGTTGTGCTGCTAGTGGCCATGGCAGGCACCTCTTGCTGGCTTGGCAGAGCAGTTACAGTGGGGGTGGAAGGCTGGGGGAATGCTTCCAGTAGTCTGCGCACAAGGGCCTCCTTCAACTCCCTTGTGCGTTGCTCGGTGGTGGATGGCGTCATTAAGTCTCCCAGCTTCCCCTTCAGACGGGGATCAAGCATCAAGGTAATCCAGATGTCCTCCCTTGAACGCATCTGGATCACCCGGGGGTCCCTGCGAAGGCAGCGCAACATGTGCACAGCCATGGGAAACAAGTGGGCCCTGCCAGCAAGATCTTCCTCGTCCTCGCCATTTTCCCATAACGCATGCCTGTCCTCTTCCTGTGCCATGTCGTTGTCCTCCTCAAACCGCCATCCACGTACATTGCCTGCTGCACTCTGCTCCTCCTCCTCATTCAGGTTAGGGGCCTCCAACTCTTCCACTACCTGCTGTGAGCCCTCCTCTGAGCTGGACTGTGCTGCCATCTGCTCCTGTTGTTCCAACTGCCTCAGGGCTTCTTCCCCACGCTCAATTAAATTGTCCATTGCCTGCTCCAGTAGACAAACCAAGGGCACCCACTGGCACACAGAGGCCCGCTCCTCACTGACCATCTTGGTTGCCTCCAGGAAGGGACTCAGCACCAGGCATACTTGCTGCATCAGTGTCCACTGAGTGGCAGTAATCATGGGGACTTGCTGGTTGCTGGGGACACTTGGGTCTAGCATGTAGGCCCTAAGAGCCAGCCTGTGCTGACACAGCCGCTCCAACATGGCCAGAGTCGAATTCCAGCGAACTGGCATGTCGATGATCAGCCGGTGTTGTGGCCTTCCATACTGCTGCTGTAAGGTGGACAAGAGTGCAGAGGCAGTGGCTGACAGGCGGAAAAAGCGTACCACCACCCGGGCATCCTGCAGCAGCTCGCTCATCCCCTGGTAGGTGCGCAAGAAGCGCTGCACCACAAGATTGAGCACGTGGGCCAAGCAGGGGATGTGCTGGAGGTTTCCCTGCTGCACTGCTGCCACCAGGTTGGCCCAGTTATCGGCTGCCACATACCCCACTTCCAGGCCTCTGGGGGTCAGCCACCTCCGCTCCTGCTTCCTGAGGGCGGCCAGGACGTTGGTGGCCGTAAGCCTCTCCTTCCCCAGGGTCACCAATTTTAAAAGGGCTTGGCAGTGCCGAGGCTTGGCGCTGCTGCTGCCGAGGCGGGCTTGCTTTCCGGGTGCAGAGGGAGTTTCGTGACAGGACCCTTCTGCATCCCCCCTGATCCCGCGTGGTGGCACCACTAGCTGGGCTGATGCGCTCTTGTCCTCCCTTCCTTCCATCAGTGTCACCCAGTGGGCCGTAAAGGACAGGTAGCGACCTGTCCCAAATCTGCTACTCCACGAGTCCATGGTCACGTGGACCCGCTTGCCCACAGAGTAGTCCAGGGAACGGGCCACGTTTTCCACCGCAAACTTGTGGAGTGCTGGGATCGCGCTCCTGCTGAAATAGTGTCGACTGGGGACTTGCCACTTGGGGATGCCAAATTGGAGCAGCGTCCGCATGGCGCTCCCCTCCTGCACCAGGGAGTAGGGAAGCAGCTGTGATGCCATGGCCCGGGCCAGCAAGCCATTTAGTTTGCGGATCCGCCTGTGGCTTGGAGGCAGAGGCTTGGTCAGACCCTGAAAGGTGTCGCTCAGCTGGGTCTGACGACGCTGGGATGCAGGGGAGACAGAGGAGAGAGACGAACACTGGCTGCCAGCCTCAATGTCTGTGTCCTGAGTAGCCGAGGTGGAAGAGCGCTTGCGTGCTACTACTGCTGCTGCTGTGGGGGATTCACGACCCTGAGGGAGGGATGATGCTGCTGCGCTGGTGGGCCTTCTGCTCTCAGGAACCCCTGCCAGCAGTGCCTGCTTCCTCTTAAACTCCGCATACTCGCGGCAGTGGCGGCTTCTCAGGTGGCCCTGGAGGGATGAGGTACCCATCTTGCTCAGACTTTTCCCACGGCTCAATCTTTTGCTGCATAACCTGCACACCGCATACCTTTTGTCATCAGTACATTCCTCAAAGCAATCCCACACTGATGACTTTAATTTACTGCGGCCCCCACTAGCAGAGGGTGCAGCGGAACAATGTGTGGTAGTAGTTGCCGGGGGTTGCATGGTGGTGGTGCCAGCTGAAGCAGTGTCCTGTCTACTTCCTCCATGCCCACTGCTGCCGATGCCCCTGCCCCTGCCCCTGCCTGACATATGGCGATATCCTTGCCTAGGCGACTCGTCATCCTGCTCTGACCATTCTTCCACGGACTCAGCAGGCTGCACATAGTTAAGGTCCACAACGTCGTTATCATCAGCAGCATCATCATAATCCAGCTCTTCCTCTGACTCCCCCGCCTCCTCTTCTGTCCCTACATCCCCAGACACAGACCCCTCTTCTTCATCACCAGAACTCAACAACGCTTGTGATTGTGGCCCGATCTCAATCTCTGCCACATCAGTCCCCAGTAAGTCCTGAGCTTCTTGCATCAGCAGGTTCCCAGAAGCCGGACTGAGGGACAGAACGCTGTCATCCTGGGAGAGCTGCTGACCAGTGGGTGCTGGGGTGGATGTCACAACAAGCGTGGGACGTTGGCTGCTGCTGCTGCTTGGAGTGGTGCTCACAGTAGAGGTCTGGGAGGAAGTCATGATGTCCATGAGTACGTCAGGTTCCATTTGCTCAACCACCACACGGGGACCAGAAACTTTAAAATATTTGGACAATGGCGTCCGCTGACTCGGCCCAGGCTTTGCTGCCCCCCTTTCTGCTGCATCACGACCACGTACAGCTGGGTGTCCTCTCCCTGGACGTGGAGCAGTCCCAGAAGTGGCTGAGGCAATTTAACTCCCTTTCCTCTCACCCCGCGAAACCCTGCCAGACATGTTGCTAGTAATGAATCACTGGATGCAGTGGGCACAGTACAAGGTCACTGAAGGATGCAGTGGGCACAGCAGTGGGCACTGGATATACAACTAGGTCACTGAAGGATGCAGTGGGCACAGTACAAGGTCACTGAAGGATGCAGTGGGCACAGCAGTGGGCACTGGATATACAACTAGGTCACTGAAGGATGCAGTGGGCACAGGATATACAACTAGGTCACTGAAGGATGCAGTGGGCACAGTACAAGGTCACTGAAGGATGCAGTGGGCACTGGATATACAACTAGGTCACTGAAGGATGCAGTGGGCACAGTACAAGGTCACTGAAGGATGCAGTGGGGACTGGATATACAACTAGGTCATTGAAGGATGCAGTGGGCACAGTACAAGGTCACTGAAGGATGCAGTGGGCACAGCAGTGGGCACTGGATATACAACTAGGTCACTGAAGGATGCAGTGGGCACAGTACAAGGTCACTGAAGGATGCAGTGGGCACAGCAGTGGGCACTGGATATACAACTAGGTCACTGAAGGATGCATTGGGCACAGTACAAGGTCACTGAAGGATGCAGTGGGCACAGCAGTGGGCACTGGATATACAACTAGGTCACTGAAGGATGCAGTGGGCACACAAGGATGTCACACTGTGTAATGAGATGCTTATATGCCAGCGAGCGAGCAGTGGGCACTGGGCACGGCACAAGGTCACTGACAATGAATGAACAGCACTGGCAGAGAGTGGCGGCGCCGGCGGTGTGACTAGCTGCCTGCAAATAAGACAAGTGTATAACTGTCACTGGAATATACAAGTGAACACTGCAGCTGCACTTACACAGATAATCCCCACTCCCACTACACTGACTACACTGCAGCACTGAACCTGCCTGCACTACACACAGTTAAATAATCACTAGACTCCCACACTCCCACTACACTACACTGACTACAACTAACTACAGCAATCACTCACTGACTAGCTAACTGTGTACAGTATAAGAGCAGTGTTAGCAAAAAAAACGCTTTGTTTTTAACACAATAAATGCACTTGCTCAAACAACAATGGCCTGCAGATAATCCTCTCAGCACCACAGTCTAGCAAGGACAGAGCTTTTCATCATGGCCGCCGCTTTATATTCAGGAGGGGAGGGCATAGCTCCCCTCCTGTGATTGGTTGCTAGGGCCTGGCTGGGGCCCTCTGATTGGCCTGCAATGTGTCACTTCCGCATAATTTGACGCATTTCCGCTAACCACGACTTCAGCGCCGGGTTTCACGAGCGTGAATGCGGATTTCTGTCCGCATTCACGCGAAGCCGAAGCAGATTTTCGTGGTTGAAAATCTATTCACGGCTTAGCGTGTCCGAGGCGGAATGCGTCAAAATGGTCGTGAATCCACGCGTAAGCGTGATCACGACCTGGCGGTGAGCACCACTGATACAGACAGCGATAGAGTGAAACCCTGACAAAAATCTGTCATCACTTTAAACAAAAACTAAACAAGTACTGGGCAAAGTGCAGGATAAAAATGCAACAACACATTTGTGTAGTGTAGCAAAAAAAAATCCTGTCCATTTCTTGTGTCAGAAAGTACACTGACCGTAGGAGTGGCGAGAATAAAAGCAGGCAAATTGGGCTCATAGTCCAGCTGGAAACGAGCACCGCCATAGGCCACAATGCTGACTGTACAATTTGGGTGCCAGAATACTGCTATTATATTAGAGAGCTGCGGTGTTTGCATGAAGTAGAGGTGGTCTGCAAGTAGCACTAGATCTGTAAGTATGTGACGGCTGTCTGGGATGCCAAGTACCCCTTAAGCCACATTGTTGGTGCACACTGCTGCATATTTGACCTAAGGCATCCTATGACCATTTAACGTTAAGAATTAGATTTTTTGCCTAGTCAACACTGACACGGCCTAGAGCACGTGTCGAACTCCAGGCCTGGAGGGCCAGATCCATGCCAGTGTTTAGGCTGGGCTGAGAAAGAAAGGAATGTGTTCTACCTGATGGACCACACCTTTCCTGATTCAGACCCATCAATTCATTTGAACTGCATAAAAAATGTGTGAGGATTTCGGCCCTCGTAGGACCGGTTTGACATACCTGGCCTAGAGCTATGGAATTATACTCTGGAGATATAGTGAACATACATTATTGGCTATCTTGCCATATTGTAATTTATGATGCTTCCTGTGAGGAAGCATTTCTACACAATTGTGAAACGTTTTTATGAGTTTGTGTTATGTAACCATAGTAGACATAGTTTTATATGTCTGTTTACGTGAATGAGTACTGTCTTTTTATCAAATAGACTGAGTATTTAAAGTTATGTTTTAAGATATTCTGGATACTAGCCTATGGAAACCCTCAAAAATTGGTTCTTTGTTGTACAGCTTTCACAGTGAACAATCGTTAACCCTTTGCACTCAAAACACAACAACAAGCTGGAACTCTCATAATAGTAAAAATAACTGGGCTGTCACAATGGAGGCTCATAGCTCCCAAAATGGACTGCAGTAATTTTGTGCTGGCCTGGACCCAAAGTGGACAATTTGGGATCAGAAAAGTGGGCGCCGCCATAAGCGTCCACATTAAAGTAAGGCCATATTGCGGCTATAGCTGCAAATATGGGCAGAATGCTACATTAAAGGAAGCAAGCATGCTGGGGACAATAGTGCACCAGAGTTTGGCTGCCGTGTAGCTTAACTCAGGAGCAATATAGCCTACGGTGTAAAATAGCGGTGAATAAGGGGTGGTTTGTGCTAGGTGTAGATAGGGGAGAGTTAGAGTACAGAGGCGAATAGTAGAATGTAGGTATAAATACTGATATTCTTCTATAGGGGATAGTACAAGACAAGTAAAATTACTGATATTCTACTACAGCAGACTGAATATCAATAACATTTACCAATATTCTAATACCAGTAATACAACACCCACATTTACTTGTATCTTTTTTGCATAAAGACTAGTTAATTCTTATTCTCAACGCTAGTGAATTAGTACATTATAAAATCACTGCAGTCCATTTTGGAAGCTTAAATCCTCAACTCTACAATCTACTATATTTTTTGGACTATAAGACGCTACTGACCATAAGACGCACCTAGGTTTGAGGACAAAAACCAGAGGAAAAAAATATATACTAAACCTGGTGCATTCATGGTGAAGGGGCATCTTGTGGATTGTGCCCCCTTGCATCTCCCTGTGTCCTCTTCTGTCCCCAGTGGGTCCTCCTCTATGCCCTGTTGTGTCTCCCTTTTGTCCTCCTCTATGCCCCTTTGTGCCCCAGTGTCCTCCGTTTTTCCACCTGTGCCCTTCTTTGCATGGGCACAACACAGGGATTCCCTGACGTTGCAGTGGGTTGGAGTTTCATATTGGCAGGCGTTCACAAGTCAGAAACTCCCTGCATTTGGACTATAAGACACAGTGACTTTTCCCCCACTTTTGAGTAAGAAAAAGTGTGTCTTATAGTCCAAAAATACAGTCTTTTTCCATTACTACTAGCTTGTTATAAGTGTGTGTTATGAGTGCAGAGGGTTAGTGATTAATTATATGTAAATTAACTACTTCCCTCAGCACCTGCATTTCCCTAAAGGTTCATACACACCTACCAACTATCTGTCCAACTATCTACCAAACTTGGCTGTTAACATAGAGAAATGCACCCTGTATGTATTAATAGAATTTACCCTCATTTGTGTCTAATCACAAGTTATAATTTGATCTCTAGGGAGAGTAGATCAGGAAGTAGAAACAGTGCAGAAATTAGGATTTATATCAGCTGTAACAAAGAATGTTCTTTTGTTTTAAGGTTATTATGCGGTTTATCATCTTTTAGAGCAGAAAGGATGTTCTGAGTTCAGGTCCTGTTTAAAGTGGGATTGTACTCCTAAAACTAAAATATCAGTTATTACTCTAAGGGCCTATTTCCACTACACGCAGATTGGATGCAGAAAAACTGACTCCAATGAATGCCAATGGGCATGTTTCCACTAAACACAATTTTTTAGATGCAGATTTCCCCATAGGCATTCATTGGATTCAGTTTTTCTGCATCCATTATGCGTGTAGTGGAAACACGCCCTTAGTTACATAAAATAACATTTGACAGCATTCCCACATAGTCTCTCTGTGTACAAACGCATATTTTCACTGCAGAGAGCAGGAGAAGATAGCTTAACTCTAGTCACTGGCAAAAATTATAATTGCTGCTGAAGCTCATTGCATGTCTCTTTACTTCTGGACTTAATTTGTGAGCTGTCCTAATTTCATGTTACCAACATAGCCTTCCTTGATGCTAATCACGTTTGTCGAGTATGATGCAGCTCACCTCACTACATTTCAGCCTCCTAATAATGCAGCTACTTGACCAGCCTGCATGTTCTCACACCAAGTAAGCAGCTCCTACTGGTTTCTAGTGGCCCCAGTGAAGGGCTGCAACCTTAGAATTCCACACCACAAAGACTCTAATGGTCCCTGGTGGTACTGGGTCCATATTTCCCTGGTGAAGACTGTGGCCTCCTGAAATCCTGAGCCCTAGTTGCTGACATAAATAGCTTGTGGAGGAGGTTTAGGAAGCTGGAACTGAACACAATCCAGGTACAGAGATGATCAGAAGATGTGACTAGTATGCTGATTAAACTCATACAGGAGGAAGTATATGGGATTTGCAAATTACAGCATTCAGTGTTTTAGTCAACCATCGTTCATTGATTTTATTGCTCCAGCTTCCTGCTAACTGGTGCACCTCAATGGCACGTTATCAATATTTGTGTCAACTGTGATGAGCTAAAAAGCATGAGGTGTATTGAGAGTTCATTACCAATTACCAAGCACTTGCCTCTTGTTCAAGGAAAAAAAAGAAGAAAAATCAAACATTTGTTGTTTTCAGGTTTTATATTTTGCACCACACGGTTTGCTGGATAATGCCCTATAGAGTAGATCAAACAATGTTGAGCAAATAAAATAACATCAAGTGGTGCGCTGCAACATGGAACAACTGAATGTAAACATACCATCTCTATTAACGTTAAATATCCTTTTTTCTAGATGTCTGGCCAAACCAGAAACAACAACAGAGACTGGACAGCATGCAGAGATGGTGAGTTCCAATACTTGGCATACACAAGATGTATAAAATGCACAAAGCACATAAAAGATTTCACATATTTTTCTTAAATGGGCTGTGGACTTCCATAAACAAAGCTGGTCAGTATTGGAAGCTCAGTACAAAAAGAACTAGGCTACACAAATAAGCCAGGGATGTGGTAGAGAGGTTGTGTAAATAGAAGCTCCAGCTCTGCAAGTCACTAGCTCCAACTACTGCTTTATCCCATTACATTTTTACTCAGATGTTCCCAAGCTATGTAGGCTATTGTTCATAACCTAAATAAAATGTTCATGACTGTGCATTGTATGCTTATACTTCACATCAAATTTGCAGTATAACAGAGAACTTTGCTCTAAACTCAGCCAAAGAGTTGAAGACTAAAGCCTGGTACACACCTTCAATTTTGATTGGCCAATCACTGACCAATTTTCCACCTCCATGTAGTATGAGAGCATACCTAAACAATCTGTTAAAAATATTCAAAAGCTGTTGACATTTATATAGCAGAGAAGTGGTAAAATTGGCCAATCAAAATTGAACATGTGCACCAGGCTTCAGGGTGCATACACACATCCAATTTTGATTGGCTAATCACTGGCCTATTTTACGACCTCCATGTAGTATGAGGGCGAAAAGGTTTTGAATGCTATTAACAGATTGAGTAGATAAGCTCTCATACTACATGGAAGCATTAAGATTGGCCAATCAAAATTTAGGTATGTACCAGGCTTAACTGAATTCATCAACCAGACGGTTTAGGTGGCCACACACTATACAATGTTTTATATTTCTTTAAATTTAGGAGTACAATCATTCTTTCTGATTGATTGTAACATTTAAAAAAATCTGACAAGTGTATCTCACACGTGCTTAATGTTTCACCAGTCATGAAAAATGTGATTGAAAACTTGGGAAAAAAAAGTCTATGATCTATAAATCAAGTAATTGATAATCTATCCTATACCATTCAATCCTCTGAAAAATTGTATAATTGTATTTCGGCCATTCCCAATCAAGTTTAACGGAAAAAAAATGGTAAATTTGACCAGATTTCTCATTTCAATAAAAAAAAAAAAAAAAAAAAAAGCTATTAAATTTCTGTACAACCATTTTTATCAAATTCAAAGTTTTTAATGTTTCATATTTTTTTTAACCTGGCAAACTGCACTGAACGCAGTTCAGGTCTTGAGACTATAGTGCCTGGAGAAAGGTGACTGAATAAACTATATGGTCATAAATGCAGGGGGATGTGTTAATGCAATCATAAGAACTGAAGGGGCTACCTGGATTTGTGATACAACGTCTACTTAGATTATTGAAAAAGACTAGCCGGATTTTACTTACTTCCATGACCAGCATGACATGGTGGCACTTCACAAACAAAGGATAACTATAAAAATAATAGAACTAGCTGTGACTATGTTATAGATGGCTTATAAACTATGGTTGTACAAAGTCTGAATCAGGTCATAGTCTTACTTTAGGATCAGTTGACCTATTCATTCCCTACAGCATGTGACTCCAAGCAACCAATTACAGCCCAGGGCAATCCCAGCCTGTTTCATAGACTAGCAATGTTTGGATGTTTCTATCATTTATTACTAGTTGAGGCCCCATTCACACGAGGTGTTTTGCCTCGGTTTCGGGGCCTAAGAGATGGTGACACATGTTTTTGATTTAGCGCTTCCTCTGCATATTTTCCTTGTATTGTTCACAGAGAACATAGAAAAAATGGTTGGTTAGAATAAAATGTCAGTTCATTGTTTATGAGCTGTTGAATATCATGGAATTAATGAATCAAATAAAAATAGAATTAATCTATTAAAAAACTGTCACCCCATGGTTAATGTTTTTTTCTCTATTCTGTAAGTAGAAAAGAGTCATGTCCAAATATTCACATTTCTCATTTTGTTCCTGATAAATTTACTTAATGTAACTTATAAAAATGAAAAATGTAATAGCAACATTTTAAATAATAATAATTAAAAGAAAATGAAAAATACAAAACAAAACAGAATCACTGAGATAAAGGATCAGTACTTTTTGAAAACACCTGCTGATGACTACTATTGTGAAAACTGTAAAATACATACATATAAGATGTATGTATAAGATTTGCCTCAATCTAAAGCCATACGAGGCTTTGGCCAATAAGGAGTGAGAGAGTAATATCTGACGCCATACGCCCATGTGACTAAAGAGGAAGTGCTTTAGACAGACTGTCTGGAAGTGAACAGGCAGCTTTTTAGTCACTGAAGATCTATGAATTGGTGAAAGCATTTTTCTTTTCTGTTTTAAAACTACAGTTTTTTTTTTTACATACCTTTCGCAAGCATAATTAATTTAAAATAATGTTATATTACATACATATAACAAATTGTGCCTGAAGTGGGGCTGTAAAGGAAAGATAAAGTATTTGTTGAAAAACGTATAAATTAGAGCTAGACAAACCAATTTGTAATCTACAGATTTTGGTGGCAGCACGATCGCCATTGCCTATCAAGGCGCTCAAGTCTAAACTATGCTGGCTAGTAGGTTATTTTTTTTGTTTTATTGACCTGATGAAATGCTTCAGAGAAACCCTTTGTGCAATAAACTCTTGAAAAAATCAGTTGAGTTATACTTGCTGCAGATTCTGATTGATGATCCATTGGAGACATAAGCCAACCGTACCTCTCCTTTTAAAAACATTTTTTAACTGTTTAATATGTTTTTGGGTGCCTCCACCCAAATTTGTTAGTCATTACACCCTGTTGGGAGGTTGTATTTTTTGTGTAGTGTTTACCCTTAGGACCTACCTAATTACTGGGAGTAATATTCGAGGATACTCTCAAGCTCGAAAAAGGGCAGGATTCCCTACATAAGCCATATCAGTGGTTGCAGGCTGATGCAATCAGAAAATTTGGAGTGATTTTCTTTACACACATATATATATAAGATCCAAGTGTACAGACATATTGCACTATTGGCTCCTGATGTTTTTTTCTCTTGTGTGTCTTCCTGGTCCACGGTTCACCCTGGCCCATCCCATGCAACATTTTGTAATTTAATTCTATTAAAACAGCATGTGAATATATATATATATATATATATATATATATATATATATATATATATACATATATATATATATACATATACACACACGCACGCACGCACACACACACATACATATGTATATATATATATGTAAGGTCCGCTGTGCCTGGGCAGCGGCGGAATGCCGAGACTCGGGCTGCACTTCCAACTTCCGGGTCTCGGCAAGCCACTGACGTCAGTGGAACACAAGATGCTTCTCAGATCTCATTGGATAGGCGGAGGACACATTCCCAGTACGCGCTCCGCAGATGTAAGCAGTAACTCTGACGTTCATGTGCGCGTGTCAGCTGATCCAGCTAACATGCTGAATTGCGATTGGTTTGTTTTCAATTCTGCTATTGTTTATTGGTTAGTTCTAGTATTTAAACCTGGTGAGCCACCAGTCATCGCCCGTGATAGCATTAACTTTGGCTTGTTGCTGGGTAGCGCTCACTGTCATATTGGATACCTGTTGCAGACTACTGCTTTGTATCCCGACCACGCTTAATCTCTGCTGGATTCCTGTGGCCAACCTTGCCTTGTACCTTGACTAAGCTTTGCCTTGCCGCCTGGATTGACCTTTGCTTGGACATAGATTTGCATGAACTCTGCCTGGACTGACTTCGGCTTGTCTTGACTTCGCTGTCTCTGGAAAGTTCCTTTCTGGACTACCTCTCTGCCACCAGGAACTTCTGGTACTTCTGCCACTTGATTCACTCATCTGGATAGCCTCATCTACTAGGCCTCAGGTGACTATCTTGTATATATATATATACCCACTGTGCCCATATTACATTGCCAAGAATTATCAGGTCTGTCTGGTGGATTAACTATCTGTCAGACTGTATGCTACATCTACCTCCAGGGTGTATTGTAGTATTGTATTAGGCCGGAGCTTGCGCAGGTGTTACGGGCTGGGCCTTGGGTCAGTAATATGGGCATACAGTCCAAACTGTGGTTATTGACAAGACAAGCCTGACTATATATATATATATATATATATATATATATATATATATATATATATATATATAGTGTTTTGCAAAAGTTTTCAGCCCCCTTGAAGTTTTCCACATTTTGTAATATTACTGGCACAATCATGAATCAATTTTATTGGAATTCCACGTGAAGGACCAATACAAAGTGATGTACACGTGAGAAGTAGAACGAAAATCATACATAGTGGGGTGTGCGTAATTATTCAGCCCCCTTTGGTCTGAGTGCAGTCAGTTGCCCATAGACATTGCCTGATGAGTGCTAATGACTAAATAGAGTACACCTGTGTGTAATCTAATGTCAGTACAAATACAGCTGCTCTGTGATGGCCTCAGAGGTTGTCTAAGAGAATATTGGGAGCAACAGCACCATGAAGTCCAAAGAACACACCAGACAGGTCAGGGATAAAGTTATTAAGACATTTAAAACAGGCTTAGGCTACAAAAAGATTTACAAAGCCTTGAACATCCCACGGAGCACGGTTCAAGTGAGTATGGCACAACTGTAAACCTACCAAGACAAGGGCATCCACCTAAACTCACAGGCCGAACAAGGAGAGCGCTGATCAGAAATGCAGTCAAGAGGCCTATGGTGACTCTGGACGAGCTGCAGAGATCTACAGCTCAGGTGGGGGAATCTGTCCATAGGACAACTATTAGTCGTGCACTGCACAAAGTTGGCATTTATGGAAGAGTGGCAAGAAGAAAGCCATTGTTAACAGAAAAGCATAAGGAGTTCAGTTTGCAGTTTGCCACAATCCATGTGGGGGACACAGCAAACGTGGAAGAAGGTGCTCTGGTGAGATGAGACCAAAATGGAACTTTTTGGCCAAAATGCAAAACGCTATGTGTGGTGGAAAACTAACACTGCACATCACTCTGAACACACCATCCCCACTAACAAATATGGTGGTGGCAGCATTATGCTCTGGGGGTGCTTCTCTTCAGCAGGGACAGGGAAGCTGGTCTGAGTTGATGGGAAGATGGATGGAGCCAAATACAGGGCAATCTTGGAAGAAAACCTCTTGGAGTCTGCAAAAGACTTCAGACTGGGGCGGAGATTCACCTTCCAGCAGGACAACGACCCTAAACATAAAGCCAGGGCAACAATGGAATGGTTGAAAACAAAACATATCCATGTGTTAGAATGGCCCAGTCAAAGTCCAGATCTAAATCCAATCGATAATCTGTGGCAAGATCTGAAAACTGCTTTTCACAAACACTGTCCATCTAATCTGACTGAGCAGGAGCTGTTTTGCAAAGAGGAATGGGCAAGGATTTCAGTCTCTAGATGTGCAAAGCTGGTAGAGGCATACACTAAAAGACTGGCAGCTCTAATTGCAGCAAAAGGTGGTTCTACATAGTATTGACTCAGGGGGCTGAATAATTACGCACACCCCACTTTGCAGGTTTTTTTTTAGTTGTTTTTTAAATGTTTGGAATCATGTATGATTTTTGTTCCACTTCTCACATGTACACCACTTTGTATTGGTCTTTCACGTGGAATTCCAATAAAATAGATTCAAGTTTGTGGCAGTAATATGACAAAATGTGGAAAACTTCAAGTGGGCCGAATACTTTTGCAAACCTCTGTGTATATATATATATATATATATATATAGTAGGGGACATCACAGCTGGTCCTAGACGAGAGATATGTTTCTTCAGTATTTGGGCTGTGGTCCTTTTAAGAACTATATGTGTACCTGGAAAGAGGTCCGGGTATTGTTTGGCAGCATGCCAGTTGCTGCCTGCCTTTATAATTTTTTTTAAGGCCCGGACTCCTGAAATGGGAGGAATGGAAGGAAGGGTGGGCCTTTCCATTCCACCCAGGTACACACCTGGTTTTCTATGAAGCAGGAGGAACTCTGAGAAAATTTGCATACAGAAAGCAGCTCACATGCAGTCTGGGGGGAGTTGATGTGGCAGGAGCACGTGTGCTGCTGAACTCCTGACAAGTGTGTTTGGAGACATTGCTGGAAGCCAAACCATACTTTAGACCAGGGCTGGATTACCAACCAGGCAACAAAAGCAGTCGCTTGGGGCCCCCATTCAGAGTCAAAGGAGCCCCATCAGCACATAAACCTGCCCTCACCATCCTGTCAGCGGTGGCTGGATGGTGTAATGGACTCTAAGCAGTGCTGTAACTATGGAAAGTTGCATACCATTTTAAAGCTCTCTTTCTCCTCTTTCCAATGATATATAAACCGCCACCCTGTGCCTTTTTGTTTTCACTATTTTCGCGATCGAAATCATGGCCACAGCAATTTCGCGTAAATAGCGAAAACTAAAAGGCGTAGGGTGGCAGTTTAGCTATCATTGGAAAGAGGAGAAAGAGAGCTTCAAAATGATATGAATCTTTCCATAGTTACATTGTATTACACAGGACGACTTTTCTCCAAAAGCGGCAGCTCGATTCAGCACAATGCAATGAAATATAAAGAACCCAGGGGGATATAGTTACAAACATCATGCTGGTAGGTGTGAGGATGTAATTAATTAGTTGTGGGTATGCTTAAAGGCTTACCCACAGGCACTGCTCGGAGTCCTTTTAAGGGCTCTGCCTCTGACACAGGAGACCAGGGTTCGAATCTCGGCTCTGCCTGTTCAGTAAGCCAGCACCTATTCAGTAGGAGACCTTAGGCAAGTCTCTCTAACACTGCTACTGCCTATAGGGCGCATCCTAGTGGCTGCAGCTCTGGCACTGAGTCCACCAGGAGAAAAGCGTGATATAAATGTTATTTGTCTTGTCAAATTATGCCGTGCACTGCTGATTGTCTTCAGAGCCAGGTTCTCCTCCTAGGTCCCCCTCCTGCTACTGTGCGCTCTGCTGCTGCCCACTCCTCCCTCCCTTCCCACAGAGAACCACAGCTGCAGCAAGAATGATAGCAGCAGATGGAAAACGCTCACTCACCTATCCATGATCCAAGCGATAGAGATCCCGTCATCTGAAACCCATCTGTCTCTTCTACAGTGTAGCCGCTTGCTCTGAACTTCCTGATTCTCAGATCAGACAGAAAATAGGAAGTAGTAATAGTAGTAGTAACAGAGCGGCAGCACTCTAGAGGAGACAGATGGGCTCCGGATGACGGGACCTCTATTGCTTGGATCGCAATAGGTGAATGTGAGTCATCTGGTGCTGTCATTCTCCCCCGCTGCAGCTGCCTTCTCTGCTGGACTATCATATTCACTGGGATGGAGGCTGCATGGTGGCTGTCTAGTTTGGGAGGAAATCGGTTGTTCGGTGGTGGGGGTGGTTATGTAATTCTGTCTGGGGAACGGCTTTCGGTTTGGCGGTGTCCAGAGCTTTCTGCTATTTCCAGGCTGGAGATGCAGGGGGAAAGGGCTGCTGCTGTGATATCTGGCGCCCTCTTCACAGGGGTGCCCCAGCTCCTGAGTGAAAATGTCCCAGCTATTCATCTCTCACTCTGCATTTTGCCGCTGCTATTTCCTGCATTGTGCACCCACAGAGGAAAGCGGGCTGTTGCCCATAGCAAGCAGTAGCTTGGCTGCCCCAGTGTGTGCGGCATGTTGCTGTGCAGCTGCATCTTCTGATTCTATTACGACATGATGGGGGGGCCCAAATCAGTCACTTTGCTTAGGGCCCCATTTAGCCTTAATCCGGCTCTGCTTTAGACTGCGGTTTTATATGGCTTTGACTTTAGGAAATTAACTGTGTTTGAATAAGCTGCACCTTTTAGGGTTCGTTCACACTAAGGGCATTTTTGCCCTTTTTTCAAGCGCAGGCGATTTTTAAAATCACCCATAAAATGCTTGTGCAATGAATCTCCATGAGAAGGTTCATATCAGCTTGTTGCGTCCACTTTGCAGTCGGCAAAGTGGTGCCTGTACCATGTTTGGACAAAAACAGAAGGAAAGGGAGCACTGTTCCAAGAAGAGAAAGAAGCGTGCACAGGTCGCACCCCAGTGCCTCCTGGGGAGTACAATCCATCCAAAACAAGACGACCAGCACCGCTGTCTGTAGTTATAGTTCTTTAGTAGCACCTAGTGGCAGCAGTGACAGACTGCTGTTTCGGTTAAAAAGCCTTTTTCAAACCGCTCATAGCCATGGCTATGAACAGTTTGAAAAAGGTTTTTCAACCAAAACAGCAGCATGTCACTGCTGCCACTGGGTGCTACTAAAGAACTATAACTACAGACAGCGGTGCTGGTCTTCCCACGCCTGATTGGCTGCACAGTGCTGGATCCAGCTAAAGCAAGTTCTGGTGAGCGGTAACGAACGCGTGGCTTCTAATCTCGGTGTGGGACTCCTGCCGCATCATTAGCGGTTTGGTAAGTATCTATCTTTCTTTCATAGACAGCGGTATGTACTGAGGGGACGCAGGGCTCATATGCCTGTACACAACGCGGCAAGGGGATGTGACAGACAGCGGCAGGCAGGACATTGGGGACAAGTGACATGGGGGCGGGCAACACGGGAGGGCAGAGACATAAGGAAGGAGGACATTGGGGACAGGAATACGAGGACAGGTGACACAGGGGGACAGGCGACACCAGGTTGGGTGACACAGGAGGGCAGAGGCTTGGAGGAAGGACATGTGACACAAGGGGACAGGTAACACAGCAGGGCAGAGGAAACACAGGGACAGAGGAGGACATGGAGAGTAAAGAGACACAGGGTGACAGACAATGAGACTGGATGACACGGGGAAAAGGCGGACACAGGGGAACAGACTAGAGGAGACACAGAAGGGACAGAGAACACAAAATGTACAAGGGGGGATTGAGGGGAGAACCTCCACAAGACGCCCCTGCACCATTGATGCACCAGGTTTAGCATATTTTTTTCCCCTGGATTTTGACCTCTAAACCTAGGTGTGTCTTATGGTCTGGAGAGTCTTATGGTCCGAAAAATATGGTATATATTCTTTTACAGGTTAAAGAGAATCTGTATTGTTAAAATCGCACAAAAGTAAACATACCAGTGCGTTAGGGGACATCTCCTATTACCCTTTGACACAATTTCGCCGCTCCTCGCCGCATTAAAAGTGGTTAAAAACAGTTTTAAAAAGTTTGTTTATAAACAAACAAAATGGCCACCAAAACAGGAAGTAGGTTGATGTACAGTATGTCCACACATAGAAAATACATCCACACACAAGCAGGCTGTATACAGCCTTCCTTTTGAATCTCAAGAGATCATTTGTGTGTTTCTTTCCCCCTGCAGTTCTCATGCACTGAAGTTTCAGGCTGCTCGTTTCTTCCTGCAAACAGCTTTTGCCCTTGTCTGTAATTCTTCAGTATGTGAAAGCCCAGCCAGCTCAGAGGACGATTTATCCAGCTTGTAAAAGATAAGAGAGAAGCTGCTCTAATCCTAAATAACACACAGGCAGTGTGCATAGAGGGGCCTGGAAGGGGGAGTTCATAGCAGAACCACAACACTGAAGAACTTGGCAGCCTTCCAGACACAGGCCAACAAGTCTGACAGGGTAAAGATACATTGATTTATTACAGAGACTGTGATAGCAGAAAGTGCTGCAGTAAGCTAGAACACATTAGAATAGCTTTTGGAACTTGTAGGATGATAAAAAACAGGATGCAATTTTTGTTACGGAGTCTCTTTAAAGAGTTCATTTCCTGACTTTCTTCAGGGAGTGAATTAAAAAACCACGCTAGAAAAGCATTTCTAACCGCTTTCAGAAACGCAGCGCGCAGTGGAGCGCCGGGAGGGGGGAAAAAAGCGCACAAAAACCCCAAATCGCTTAGCGTTTGCGATTTTAGGTGTGAATGAGGCCTCACTACTGCTAAAGAATGCAAAACTGAAGTAAGCTTTCCATTTATTTTCCAATTTATGCTGGAGCAAAGCTGTTTATGTTACAGCTGTCAAACTGACTTTTGTTTTATACTACTCTGTACAGCATGCTGTCTGCGACCCCTCTAAAGTTATATATATATATATATATATATATATATATATATATTTATTTTATCCTTAGGGAACACTATGCAACAGTAGTTGTGTATTTTACAGCAAGGCACAGCACCTGAATGCGCTACTGTAAGGTGCATAGGTGGAGTGGAGCTCTCAGATGGTGCAATCTGCACACTTAATGCATTGCTGCATTCTATCCAGAACTGCCTATGTGTGCATAAACAGTAAAGTAAGGGCCTGCTCACACAGGGATGCTGCTCTGCACATTGTCTAGCAGTCTGCACTTCAGCATTTAACCACTTGAGGACTGCAGTGTTAAACCCCCCTAAAGACCAGGACATTTTTATTTAAATTGGCCACTGCAGCTTTAAGGCCAAGCTGCAGGGCCACACAACTCAGTACACAAGTGATTCTCCCCCCCCCCCCCCCCATTTTCTCTCCAACAGAGCTCTCTGTTGGTGGGGTCTAATCGCCCCCCAGATGTTTGTTTGTTTGTGTTTGTTTATTTATGGGTTTTTTTTTTAAATAATAAGTGTTTTTTTTTTTTTAATTCTTTTATATACCCCCCTCCCTCCCCCCGCCAGTCAATCCCCGTGATCAGATGTCATAGGCTTCAGCCTATGACAGCCGATCACCTCTGTGGCTCAGGAGGGGACAGCCGTGTCACACGGCTGTCCCCAGTACAGTGCTGCTGTAGATCGCATCGCTGTACCAGTAATTAGACGCCACTCGGAGACCAAAGGCGGAGCTCCGCCCACCAAGCAGGAGATGCGCAAGCATCCTGCGCGTGATCTCCTGCAAAACAGAGCCCCAGGACTTTACGCTGATCGGCATAAAGGCTCATACACACATCAGACTATAGTCTTTGGAAAATGAAAGATCACAGACCAATCTTACCACCCTTCATGTAGTATGAGAGCCATACTCTACACAGTCTTTTCTATGGAACTGAACTCCACATCAGAAAAAAATCTTTGCAAGATGCTGCACACAAAGATGCTGTACAGACACAAAAGATCAGTATGTGCAAAAGATCTGTTCCTGCCAAAAATCCATTCCTGCAAATTGCATTCATAGTCTATGAGATCTGAGGATCATCATACACACATGATTTAACTGACATACATCTGCAGATCAAGCAATCATCTGCAGATCTGAAAATCCATCCTGGTGGATCTGATCTGCAGATGAATGTCCGTTAAATCATGTGTGTATGGTGATCTGCAGATCTCATAGACTATCATTGCAATTTGCCGGAACGGATCTTTGGCAGGAACAGATCTTTTGCAGATACTGATCTTTTGTGTCTGTACAGCATCTGTGTGTGCAGCATCTTGCAAAGATTTTTTTCTGATGTGGAGTTCAGCTCCATAGAAAAGACTGTGTAGAGTATGGCTCTCATACTATATGAAGGGTGGTAAGATTGGTCTGTGATCTTTCATTTTCAAAAGACTATGGTCTGATGTGTGTATGGGGCCTTAGGCGTTCCTGGGGCTGCCGCCTCGGCCACGCCCATCGTCGTGACACGATCGGCTAGAGGTTAACCAATCCAGTCTATTCAATTGTTTACTCAAAACATGTTGGAAAACAAGCATCGCTGTGCATAATTACATTTGTTTTGTATCTGATGTGAACAAAAGCCAGCAGACAAATGGCTGAACTTAGATCTACCTCACAGTATAATTTATAAAAATATTACTGATAAAGAACGATCAGAGATTTTATTACATTCTCTAGGTACACAAAAGGAAAAGTTGCTTTGGAAAATTCTGTTACACCATAAGACCCATAGGGCCATATGCAAATCACTTTTTTTCTCCTAGGAGATAATTTTTCACCTTTGATTTAAAATAACTTTTCAGCACTTTTCAACTAAAAAAGTACCCAAAAATTAGGTAAATAGGTCCATCAAAGTTATTTTGAGTATTTTCTTGCTTTCTGGTGGCTTAAAAATTAATTTTATTGTCAAGTTTAAAAATATCACCTAGGAGAAAACTCAGGAGAAAAAGTGAATTGCATATGGGGCATAGAGTGAGAAACTGAAGCTTTCTTTGTGGCAATGTTTTTTCACAAGATGAATGACAGCATCTTGCAGTCCCCAACAGTCTAGACTGCTAGCTGAGCAACACTATAGGGCTGTGTGTCAGGGAAAATTCATACCAAAGGCCACATTGAGATTAAAATGTCTTGTCCTCTCTATAACTGGAACACAATGCAATGGAACAAAAAAAAGTCACACTGTACTTTATGGCCGTGTAGCGTTGCATACAGTGAAGCATACAGTTAATGAAAAGTATGCTTTACTGTCCTGGGCATGTTTAGCGGTAAGGCACTGCAGGCAGGGCGTTACCACACCACAACCTATTATACTGCAATGCTACCGTCGCATTGCGAATGTCACATAGGTATTGTATTGCATTGCGGTAAGCGGTTTTACAAACCGGCCATTATACCACACCACTGTGAACGAGGCCTAATTTGTGGCACCAATATGTAACTATACTGCAGAGTTTACCAGGTCATAGCAAAGCCCCCATACATACCACTGTCACAACATTTTCTAGGTAGGTTAGGGGGAATAGAAGTAACAAGTAAATAACATTTTCAAAACGACCCTTTAGTTCGAGAAAATGAGTTTTTAAAAACGCAGTGCGGTAAAATGACATTTTTGCTGTGGTACACTTTAGTACATTCCATATTCTGTAGACACATTTTATGAAAATGGACAGCGTGGGTTCATTGTGTCACCCATACAGGCTGGTATAGCAAGAATTTGGAGCCCAGACTGTGTGGGACTCCGCCCCCTGACCTATATCAGCCCCCACAGTCCCAACAGTTGGGAACATATAAATGAACATTAGCAGTATTACCAATATTAGTTTAATATGGCATGTTTTAATTATAACTTTGTATCTTTTTAGTATCAAATGAGGTCACCGTGACAATTTGCCAATAACGTTATAGGTATTTCCTGAGTTTATATCTCGGAAGCACATAGGCACAAAAAACTAGCAATGCATGTCACACTTCAAGCTACACCCCTGTCATGTAGCTGGCAAACTAGTCCACTCTTTTCAAACTTTTATGTATCCTGTTATTTAATCTATTATAACAGCAAAGGACCTGTTCACAAATTGCCTAAGCGATTTCCATTCATGAAAAGGCAGTATGGTGCAGTAAGTGCCTGTACTGTAACAGCACGTACTGACAAGTGTAACTGTGGTCTGCAGGAACAAATTGCAAAACATTAGCATAAATGGTTACATGTGTATGAAAGTACACAATTATATTGCCACCTTAGAATGCACTATCTATTGATAACATTTTTTTTTAAATACTCTGTATTAGGGTTCAAATTACCACTAGTGCTACGGGCACTTTATTTATTCCCAAAGTTCTCTCTGTCTGCTTTGAAATAATTCTTAACTCCTAGCACAGCTCACAAATACTTCACTGTGTTCTCCTCACAACATGCAGGAGAGTCTGAGGGGGAAGCTGATCAGAGTAGGTAACAGGTAGCTAGAGGGTGCTGTAATATTGCTGTAATATAACTAGCAGTCGGGAGATATGTATACAACACTCCTGACTGCTTGTGAGGTTACACTTCTGGCTGTGCAGCATGTAAAAAAGTTCTGGCCTGCTCAGTGCTGTCCAAGCTTGATAAAGATATACTGAATGCTTTTCTGTCTTCATATAAGTGAAGACAATAAACACACATTTCTGTAAACTTAACCCCTTATCACCACCTGAATAAGATTATTTCAGTGTCTACTAGACTATACAATGAGGAGTTCATAACAAGCACATCCCCTGGTGCAGGAACATGGTCTAGCTCTGCAAAGCCAACACCTTTTGTATCTGGAGGCATCGGGGTGCAGAGAGGTAAAGCTGTGTGAGGAAAGAAACTGCTCCTAGTACCTGTGGTAATGTATTCCCTAACATACAGCATTTAAGAAAAAGTTGCTTTAATCAATAGATATCATTTAAAGCGGATCCGAGATGAAAAACTAATTATAGCAAGTAACTTGTCCATATATATATATATATATATATATATATATATATATATATATATATATATATTATCTAAAGTTTAGAAGGCTTACACAGTAAATCTAGCTGCAAACAGCTTCAACAGTATATGATTATTTCTTCCTGTGGCACAATGAGAGCAGCCACATTCTGCTTGTCATTACACAAGCATCTCCACCCCTTAGCCTGTGAAAACTCCACTCCCCTCCTCTCTTCTCCCCTACTAGCCCCTCTTGCCTCTGAAATCTTGTTCCTGCTACAGCAAAAGCCTCCCCAGGCTGAGCTCCCATGAGTACTTGGGGGAAGAATGCCCAATAAACTATATGTAAGGGGCAGAAAAATGAAGGCAGCAAAAGTTTGTCTCGGATCCACTTTAAGGAAACAGAATATCCTTTTAAGAGTTGAAATTCTATCTATATACATGTAACAAAAATTTTAAGTTATTTCCTATACTGCAGATACAAATATATACATGGTAATAGGGTGACACAATAAGTAAAAAGAGGCACATAGTGAGCAGGGTGACAAAGATAATAAGAAACTGACAGATACAGGTGGCTCAGATGTGGCTGAATATACCGCTGTACTGGGCAGAACCCCTAGTAAAAGACAGGCCTCCAATAGTAGCACCTCTAGTCAACTGCCTCCAATAGAAACACCCGTAGGCATGAGCCTGCTGTTCCTAATGGAAAGTCCGCTCCAAGGTTAACCCTGGTACACTAGAACTGCCATTTAATAACCACCACATAGACAAAAAAGGCAAGATCTTAATATTTTTACTTCAATAAAATGTTATATTTTCCTTTCTTTATGTCTGTAAAACCATCTTATGGCAGTTTAAGTATGCAGTCCACATTAGCACAGACATATTAGTAGTGACTTTTTGACACACATCTATATATGGTAGTGCAGAGAGCCATGATACTTGAGTGTACACACATAATCCAACATCCCATGAACCGTAGTGGTAAAATATTGTTCTACATAAACAAGTCTGATTACTGAACACTGAAAGACTCTACTTGTATATCAATACATGTCATTTGAAGAATACACATGGCTTTAGATCATTCCAAAGAGAATAAAGTCCTATTTGGTCATGTAGTGTTTCCTCATTTATAGTAAGATTACAAATGGCTTATGTTATTCCTCCATGCTTCATATTGTCATTAATATACCATCCTGTAGATAGAAGCCTTCCGATTTACCTGCAAAGGGAAGACCGCTCATACTCTAGCTTGTTATTCTACTCAAAGCAAGAAAGCTTCTAGTGGCTGTTAGATATGATGGAAAGGCAGATGCAGAGAACACATGATGTGATCCAATGCACAGGCAGCAACATAGACTTCTTCCCCAAAGCACTGGTGCTTGATTACGCTGTAAAAATCTTATTTAGTACCATCCCTGTGTTCTGAATACTTCAGTATAATAAGGCATTATTAGTTCAAATGAAGTAGACATACTGTTTTAAAGGTAACAGGACATTCACGTGAGAGGACAATACTTAAATATCAATGTATTGGATCGTCTTATGGACTAAGGCACCATTTATTTTATTTCTGTAGGATCTTATGTGTGTAACAGGGGGATCTGCAAAACCATCGCAGAAGAAACCGGCTCTTCCTGGCGCTGTGGTTTAGGCTTCTTGTTTACTCTTCGGTGACCCTGTCCACCAGAGATAACCAAAACGGAGTCCGCCTTTAACTTCCCAGCTCTTTTGCTGTGTTGTGTTGGCGTGCTGGGGTCACTTAGAAGATCATAAAGAGTGCAATCATCCTTCCCTGTGTCGTATGAACCATGAGACAGTGTAAGAGAGCCTGAGGAAGAGGACAAGTCACTTTTTTGTGCAATGGACCCCATGGAGCCCCCAAGCCAAATGGCACTGTCATTGTTATGGTTATTGCTGGCAGTGGGCTGGTGTCCCTCCTCAGATTGCTGCACGTGGGTACAGGGAGTATCCTCAGATTTTAGCTCCACATTGGAAGTCTGGCTACATCTACTTGGTGTCCGCCTATGTTTTTTGTTCACAGCAGTTGCCATGACAAGGAATTTGACTGCACCATGGTGTGCATGGTAAGAAACCATTCCTCTTCCTGCAAAAAGAAACAAAATAAGGTCATGTGGGATGCCACTGCGCTTACTCACAAGTCTATTAATCTTTTCATGTAATGGCATGCACTCTGCAAATATTACGCTTTTTCTGCTACCTTTAAAGTCTACCATGTAATTCAAATACAAGTATTTGCCAGCAACTATAATGCTGAACTCTGCTGCTTAACATGTACGGTATTTTATATATTCAGAATTATTCTCCACACCACAATGTCACCAGAATGATTATGTTCAGAATGAAGTCACAAAATCTATCTTAAAGGAAACCTGAGGTAAAAATAAACTGATGAGATAAACAATTGTATCTATCTTCCTACTCCTAAAAATATATATTTTTTGTAGTCTCTGTGTCTCAGCTAAAAAAGCAGTATTGTCTCAAGTGTAAGATACACTCCTTCTCACAGTAGAGAGCTCTAAGCCAAAAAATCATGGCCTATAGATTTTTTTTTATCTATCCCTTGCACTCAGAAGCTATGCTTCATCAGGAAAACGTTTATGGCTGTAATTTCTAATCAGCGAGTATTCCTGATGTTTAACTCTTTCAGGAAGAAAAAGAAGAAAAGGAACAGTTATTTGTGTGTTTGGTACTATACATCTACAAGTCTATCCTATCATGTCACAAGTTTCGGCAGGTACCCTTTAACAGTAGTAATTGCATATCTCTTTCTTTGGCTGGCATGTCTCCTCTTCACTTCTTGTCCTGTCCTGTGATGAGCAGAAGTACAAACAGAGGAGACTCTACTGTTTAAAATTCGGCTTGTCACATGAGGAGACAGGAAGTAATGAGGAGACAGGCCAGCCGTAGAAAGTGTCAGTACAGACTGGGCACTTCCGCCTGCGGACAGGTAATGTATCACAGCCGCTATGGTGCATCGGTCGGTTGCCGCTAACGACGCGCTCCAGACCCGCCAGCAAAATTTTCCGCCCGGACAGATCGATGGAATTGATCGATTTCGGATGGAAGTCGATCGGTCAACATTGGCGTTCTCTATTTCACAGCAGATTCGATCACAGTGATCGAATCTGCTGTATATCGGCGGGTAATCGACGCAGTGTATGGGTAGCTTTACTGTTGCTTCTCGCTGCCAAGGCCTACACTCTCACCCTAGCCTCAGTCTCCACTGCTGAGAAAATGTCTTATATCGGAAGCTCTAAAAGCGAACCTATACTTTCCCAGCTTAATTGTTTTTTTCTGATTCCATTGGTAGTATGTCATTAAAAGGGCACTATAGCAAAAATTAGGCACCTGGGATAACCCTGGTAGCATGAACCTAACAGAAAAAGCATCAGATATTAATGATGAATAATTTATTTAAAATGTTAGCTAGAATGGTTATTTGTCTGCATATTTAGATAATCTGTCCATCGCTAACTAGTCTTATGCTAGGTACACACAATGCGTTTTTGCTTTCGATAGATGCCTTTGATAGATAATTTCCGACATGTCCGATATTACTTTCAATCATTTTACCACTCGATTTCTCATAGAAGTGAATGGAAATTGATAAGAAAAGATAAGAGAATTGAGCGGGAAATTGAGCAGAAAAACGAATTGAAAATTGATCGAAGGGAAAGCGACCAAAAAAATGCATCGTGTGTACCTAGCATTAGTGTGGTGTCCTCCTCCTCTGCTCACTTGGGCTGTGCTAGCAGCTGATCTCTCCTCTCTCCCCACTGAAGCAGAACTAACATTCGGGTGCGGGCTCAGGGGGTGCTGTCATGTACTGTGTTAGTGCTGGGAAAGTTCACTGGTAAATAGGCAGCTAAAAGTCTTGTGGAGAATGAGTTTTGAGCACCCAACCTTCTGCTTCAAAGACATTTGACAAGGAACAAAAGTTGGCTTACGATGGAGAGGAGAGTGGTCTGGTCCTGATGCTGGAAGTAGGTAAAGTATTTGCTCTCTGCTATATCTTGAGGGTAGGGGTGCTGAATATGCACACATGGAGGAAGAGGGGGAGATTGTGCACACATGCTACTTCTAAGGAAGGGGTAAGGTGGAAGTCATTTTTACTGTGGGGTCTAGCAGATTCTTATTACACCAGTTTGAGTCATTTAACAAAATGACTGCTTATGTGAACTGATGTGATCAACTTTGCTTTAAAAAAAAAAAAGTCTCTAAACACACATCATTGCTACACACTTTCTTTTGAATTATTCTTATTCAAAATTATCTTTTCATTTCAATCTTCAACCAGCTATGCAAATCTAAAACTGACCACAACCTGTACAGAGTAAAACCCCAGTAACTTATTTCCCACAATTGCACTATTTATGTTAGTGTGAGCTCTGACATTCCTAATATCAGTCATTCAGTCAGGAGCACTGTTGAGTGGCTGTGTGCTTGTATACAGACACACACACACAGGGGCATAGCAATAGGGAAGTTTCAGAGGCTGCGACCGCATCGGGGCCCTTGGGCCAGAGGGGCCCCGAAGGGCCCTCTCTCCACTACAGTTATTAGCTCTCTATTGGTCCTGTGCTCATAATAATCACTTCTATTGATACTTTGAATAGTGGTAATCATTAACAAACTGTTCTCCATCCCCTTTTTGCATCTCTGACACTGTAGTTGCCATTGGTAGGTTTTGGTGCACTGTATCAATTGTTATGTATAGAGTGCTTGGGGGCCCCATTGTAAAACTTGCATCGGGGCCCACAGATCCTTAGCTGTGCCACTGCGCGCGCGCGCGCACACACACACACACACACACACACACACACACACACACACACACACACACACACACACACACACACACACACACACACACACAATGTGGGATTGCAATATAATGGCACCATGCAGAGAAAAGGGTATGTTTATGTACTAAAATAAGACTTACCAGTTACTTTTGGAATGCCTTGCAGACGAGGGACTGGGAATGCTACAATAACACCGAGGTTCGTACCAACCATTAACAGCCCATGACACACCAGCAAGCTGGTCACAGAGACACGCTGCTGACCTGCACAACAAACACAAAAACTGCAAGATTTAATTATGGCATTTGAGTGTCTTAAAAATAACAATCATAAAAATACTTGGAATGCAACATAAGCGTCACCCAAATGAAAAGATGCACATGCAGTGGTTGGAAAGAGCTGACAATACACAATGTTTAGAGAAATAGTTTTGTTTTTTTTAAATTGTAAAGCCATCAACAAAATGTGACTTCAAAGCTTTTTCTTATGTTGTGAGCAAAATTGTAAACGACTATTAAAAACTACTAAGGGTATAAAAATACTCTGAGTATCTGCGAGGAAGAGCTAGATGCTGCAAAAGGCAAGACTGTTAAATATTTCAGCCCACAGGCAGCATTTAAATAAATGATCCCCACACTGTATGAGCTTCTATTGTTAAAGGACACCTGAAGTGAGAGGGAAATGTAGGCTGCCATATTTATTTCCTTTTAAACAATGCAAATTGCCCCCTGGCTGTCCTGCTGCTCCTCTCCCTCCAATAAGTTTAGTAATAGACCCTGAACAAGCATGCAGATCAGATGTTTGACTGTATTTGCAGCATGCTTTTTTTTTCAGGTGTGTGATTAAGACACTAGTGAAGCATGAAAGATCAACTGGACTGTGGGCAACTGGTGAGATTTAATTGTAAATAAATATGGCAGCCTCCATATCCCTCTCACAAACATGTGAGGTTTGCTTCAGAATGTTTTGGATACTCACATTGAGATGGGGAAGCCTCTGGATCCTGGAGAGACTTCCCTCGTTCTCCTTAGCCAGGCTGATCCAGCGATCAGACCCCCGAAGCACGGCTGCACTGAGCCTGCACAGTAGCAGGTACCCACTTGGGCTTTGGCAGAAGAAACCAAGCCCATTCGGCCCTGTGTTACTGCTCAGGTGCAGACAGCTTGCGCATGCGCAATAGCACGGACCTGATCTGGCTCTGCTTTTTTCCACCGAAGCCTGAGCGGGTCTGTGCTAGAGGTGTTTCAGGGCTCCCAGCACTGGGAGGAGGGGGAAGCCTCTCCAGGATCCAGAGTCTCCCCTCCCAAGCTAAGTACTCCTGTAGGGGTACTTATATCCCTACAGGTACACTTTAACTTGTCCTATAATGCAATCTTTGCAAACCTTTTAGCAAACCTCACCCAATTCTGATATGGACTAGGTGATGGCTATAAATTCTGGACTCCTTAACAGTTTTTTTAATCAACCAATTCAAGTTTGGGTAAATCACTTCTGTTTTCACATGTTCTCTATCTTAGTAAATTAAGCCCTATTTACTGTTTTCATAGACACAGTCATGCTCTAATAACTAGCTGAGACAAAGCCCTATACAACTGAATGAAACTCTGTAAACACTCTCCTCTGCCTTGCTTTATCTGGCAGTAATAGAATAACGCATGGAGAAATGTTTGTCTATTCGAATATTGCTGTGAGCAGCTTAGCTGTAGCCCATCTCCGTTTCTAGGCTAAAACCAACGTATTGACATGGGAACTGCAGCTAGGCTAAAAATATAGCTATTCTGCCACAGATCTGGGTTTAACTCACTATGTGTAAGAAAGTGAAAGGTGAAAATTAACGAACAAAAAAAAAACAAAAAACATTTCTGCCTCCTCTGCATTGCTGTGATGTCATCATCCACATTCCAATGCAGCAGTGAAAAAGTTTTAAAATAAATCACTTTAGATATTTCCTGAATTTAGTAAATGTATTTTCTTAAAGAAATAAAAAAAAGGCATGATTTCTATACAAAAGTAATATACATAACTTCTATATATGGAGGGTTTTCACAAAACAAACTTGTCATTGTTTTACTTTGTTCTGTTCCCAATTAATTCTCAAGCTACTGGAAGGCAAATACAATCCTCAGTGTTCTGTAAACAAAAAGCAGCATGCTAATGAAAAGCAGTGCAATGCATAAAAGATGGCATGTTCTCGTCTCCCCACAAACGCACGCAGATAGAGCAACATAGATGGTAGATAATGGCAACTCCTACGCCATTCATTCAGCTGTATGACGAGCACAGAATGGTTGGTGACATTAGAAAAACACTATTACCAGGAAACAAATAGGTTCAATACATGCATGTTTACGTCCTATAAAAATTGATAATACTTGCAAATGCATATTGCAGGAAAAAAAAAAACATATACCACCCAAACTTAAAATATTTAAAGCTCCAGGGTCTACATATGTAATTCACTTTTTCTCCTGACTTTTCTCCGTAGTGATATGTTCACACCTTGTCAATAACATGCATTTTACACCACCAGCAAGCAAGAAAATATTCAAAATAATTTTGATAGTGCTTTTTCGCCTACATCTTGGAACTTTTTCAATTGCAAACTGCTGAAGTAGTTATTTTAAAAGAGTAGATAAAAATGATCTAGGAGAAAACTCAGGAGAAAAAGTTAATTGCCTATGGGCTCAGGTAGACTAATAAATGCTTAGTATCAGAAAGGAGGAATCATGTACATGTTTTTTCTGTCCTATGCCGCCTTGACAAAAGGGGACCTTAGGGGCCCCGAAACGATCGTCGGCCATTTGGTCAGATCTTTATTGCATGTGTGTGTGATGGGACAATAAACTTGCTGCTTTGTTCCTGAAGACTGTTGTGCGGATTCCTCCTTTCTGATAGTGGATTTTCACTGCCTTGGAATCCTGCACCAGCTGATTCACACACTAAGGTGTGCACTTTTTTTGTGTTCTACTAAACGCTTATTCACATAATGTATTGCCCTATATCCTAATAACTAAAACTGACATCAGCCAATGATCTCTTAAAGAGAATCTGTATTGTTAAAATCACACAAAAGTAAACATACCAGTGTGTTAGGGGACATCTCCTAATACCCTCTGTCACAATTTCGCCGCTCCCCGCCGCATTAAAAGTAGTCAAAAACAGTTTTAAAAAGTCTGTTTGTAAACAAACAAAATGGCCACCAAAACAGGAAGTAGGTTGATGTACAGTATGTCCACACATAGAAAATACATCCATACACAAGCAGGCTGTATACAGCCTTCCTTTTGAATCTCAAGAGATCATTTGTGTGTATCTTTCCCCCTGCATTTCACTGAAGAGTTACAAGCTGATTGTTTGTTTACTCTTGCAGACAGCTCTGCCCGATTGTCTGTAATTCTGCAATGTGTGACTCATCAGTATGTGAACAGAGGATTTATCCAGCTTGTAATAGATAAGAGAGCAGAGAGAAGCTGGCTAATGTAAATAACACACACACACACAGGGGAGTGTGCATAGAGGGGGCATGCATAGCAGATCACACTGAAGAGTTGGCAGCCTTCCAGACACAGGATGACAAGTCCGACAGGGGAAAGATAAGCTGATTTATTACAGAGATAGTGATAGTATAAAGTGCTGCAGTAAGCCAGAGCACATTATAATAGGTTTAGGAACCTGTAGGATGGTAGAAAACACAATGACATTTTTGTTACAGAGTCCCTTTAAAATACCGTATATTTCACCTCGAGGCCCTGTGATTTCTTTTGGCGTGAGCACAATTATAAATGCAGTGATCTGTAGGGTAGATGTTACTGTAAGGGGCCAATCAATACAGTTTTGAACAAGCAATTCATATTTGGGGGGGGGGCAAAGAAAATCCTGCCTTATTTATAAAGTGTTGATAAGGTCCAAAGTTTAGTAAGGGGGGCACATGCAGGGGCTGCTGCGAGATACAAGCGACCCATGCAACAGCTTGGGGCTTCAGGATCTGCAGGGCCTCGGGCTGGGCTGCCCTGTGCTCCATGGCCCCCTTCTGCCGTAACCTACATGGTCCTGATCCAGCATCGAATCTCATTGCTGGCCAGAAGTAACCATGGTCACCAGAGCTAAGCAGCCTGCAGGAGAGCAGTGAGATTTGCTGCTGTATCGGGGCCATGTGAGTTACTAATCGCAACTCGGCAGAAGGGGGTCACGGAGCACAGCACAGAAAGGGGGGCAAGAGGTAACACAGGAGGACAAGAGGTGACACAAGGGGATTCCAAGAGGTGACACGGGGAAAAGGAGAGGACAAAAGAGGTACAGGGGGAACAGAAGAAGTGGAGGAAGCACAGGGGGAACTGAAATGACACAGAGGGGGACAAAAGAGGCACAGGGGGAACAGAGGTGACACAGAGGAGGACAAAAGAGACACAGAGGTGACAGCATTCCGATGAACAGATTCAGGTTAAGAACGGACCTACGGTTCTATCATTCCTTAACCGGGCACAACCTGTATTTAGCTAGTCACTTTATTAGGTATGTCTGGCTAGTACTGAGTATGACCTTTTTTTGCCATCAGAACGGTCTTAATTCTTTGTGGAATTTTTCAGAGCGGTTTGGTCCATACTGACATGATAGCATCATGCAATTGGCTCTTCCAACATAGTGTCATGATGACGCCCATTTTTCACCTTCCTTCGCTGCCCCCTTCCGTGGGGGGCACAAATTGTGTGTTGCACAAAAACCTTAGCAGCACCTCTGGCCACATGCTAGTATCATGGCAACCCCAATACTGTCCCACCACCCCCCAAACTATTTACTGTACACAAAAAAAAACCGAGCAATTCTGAGCTAAACAGTGATCACTTTACTTGACAAAAGCACTGGTTTAACATGCAAATGATGCAATATCAATTATATGTGTATCATGCAGATCTCAAGGTCATCCTTAAGTAATGCATGAAAGACAGCCAAAAGTTGGTTGTGTCAACCAGAACTTGTGGAGGAGAATGTGAGCAATCTGGTCGGATGATAGATTTGTTAGACTCTGTTGGCCATAACAATGTCCAAGAATGGGATGTGCTCACAGCAAAATCTAGAACCTTACAAGTCTATCAGCAGATCAGCTTCATCACATGCTTGGTGTGCCATATGTCTATATTACACTACATAATATAGACATATGGCAATGGTAGGGAGTAGATTGTGAGCTCCTTTGAGGGACAGTTAGTGACAAGATTATATACTGTGTATATATATATATATATATATATATATATATATATATATATATATATATATATATATATATATACATATACACACACTGTACAGCGCTGCGTAATATGTCGGCGCTATATAAATACTAAATAATAATAATAATAATAATAATTCTGCTCCACAAAAGCAATACCACAAAAAAAGCACTAAAAAAAGTGCCAGCTCATATGTGATATCTCCACTTCATTGGTGTCTCTTCCTATTCAACCCCTGGTTTCATTCATCTGCTTTAAATAATGTTTATGGAGCATTTGGTCCACTGCATAGATGAGTAGATGTGATTAATTTTACAGCTAACCATGAGACATGCAATAAACTTAATCAAATTTATTGTAGCAAATAAATTATGTAAGCTTTTCCATTCCACATCTAACAGAGGAGTTGTACGCTTTTTAAGAAATTACCGAATGTCCTGATATCTATAGTGTTTATCCCCAGCCTAACTGTACATGCAGCTGAATGTGAAGAATAGGAGGGCCATGGGTGCAAAGTATGACATATTCATTATATTATATAGGGTTTTGTTTTTTGTGCACTTGCAAAGGCTTACTAAGTTGTACTGAAGTGGACAAAAAGGCAAGCGCACCAAAATGCAGCATGCAGTCTTTACAATTCAGTGAGAACAGAGTAACGCTATTAACATGATAAAATTGATATCCTTGCAGCGGATAAACACATGTGCTTGTGAAATCAGGTTGAGTTTCATATAGTAGGAACACGATAAATCTCTTTGTTGACTATAAATGTAATAATCGTTTATGGCCTGATATTGTTTAAAGAGAATCTGTATTGTTAAAATCGCACAAAAGTAAACATACCAGTGCGTTAGGGGACATCTCCTATTACCCTCTGTCACAATTTCGCCGCTCCCCGCCGCATTAAAAGTGGTTAAAAACAGTTTTAAAAAGTTTGTTTATAAACAAACAAAATGGCCACCAAAACAGGAAGTAGGTTGATGTACAGTATGTCCACACATAGAAAATACATCCATACACAAGCAGGCTGTATACAGCTTTCCTTTTGAATTTCAAGAGATCATTGTGTGTTTCTTTCCCCCTGCATCTCTCATGCACTGAAGTTTCAGGCTGCTCTTTTCTTCCTGCAAACAGCTTTGCCCTTGTCTGAATTTCCTCAGTATGTGAAAACCCAGCCAGCTCAGAGGACGATTTATCCAGCTTGTAAAAGATAAGAGAGAAGCCGCTCTAATCTAAATAACATACAGGCAGTGTGCAGAGAGAGGCCTGGAGGGGGGAGATGCATCACAGAACCACAACACTGAAGAACTTGGCAGCCTTCCAGACACAGGCCGACAAGTCTGACAGGGGAAAGATACATTGATTTATTACAGAGACTGTGATAGCAGAAAGTGCTGCAGTTAGCCAGAACACATTAGAATAGCTTTTGGAACTTGTAGGATGATAAAAAACAGGATGCAATTTTTGTTACGGAGTCTCTTTAAAGTGGACATTCTACAAAACGATCAATAGTTTCCATGGCAAGTATGACAATATAAGGGCTGTGGAGTCAGTACAAAAATCATACGACTCCGAGTCCTCAGTTTATGAAACCACCGACTCCAACTTCAGGTACCCAAAATTACCCTGACTCCTACTCCTCGACTTAGACTCCACAGCCCTGGAAAGAATAAGTAGCAAACATGAATGTAAACAGTTAAAATATTTCACTGTTCTATGCTTGTGTGGGCTGAATCCATATTCCATTTTTCTATTACTGGCTATAAAATAAAAGAACGTTGTAACATTTTTTTTTAAATAATCCTGTTGCACAATAGGTTTAGTACCCTACTGCAGATATTATTTACTCCCAAAAGGTTCTAAACTTCTTCCACTCTAGCCTAAGGCGCAAAGAATACTTGGTCTGGAACAAAGTTTTCATTTTGTGCATTATCTAGGGGTTCTGGTAACCAGAACAAAGTGTGTAAAGTATTACGCACAAGAAGTAGAGTTTAATGCATGGCATGTAATATATTGCATATAGCTCTACTCATCATGAGGTATAACTTTACATAATTCTGCTTACCGTACTTTAGTGAATATACTCCATAGTTACATAGTTTAGAAGAAAAGAAACATCAGTCCATTAATGTCAACCAGAAAAAAGCTGGTACAACACCGGCCTGCACCCTTACAACCCAGGCGATCCAGAGGAATGTGGACAAAACCCTTACAAGGCTTGGAGCAATTAGCCCTAAATGGGAACAAAATCTCTTCCTGACTCCAGATGGCAATCAAATATAATCTGCATCTGGATCAGCACTATCAGAAATTACCTAGTAATTATAGACATTTGTACTGATGAAACAAAAAAAGAGGACACACGGACACCGGGAGCCCATTCTGGCGTAATATCGTCTGATGTATTGGATACATCTTATAATAAGAATATACTCACAAAGATGGGTTGCTCCTTGAGGCAACCACTCGTATGGGCCTGTGGGGAATAACTGTCCCCACTCTGTCTTTGTCCAGGAAGTAGCGGTCGCTGCTCCTAAAAAAATTGTATCGCAAGACTTGCAAAGCGAAACCCCACAAAGTAGGGTGTAAGAGGTATATACTAAACTGATTCAGGAGGCGCCCCCAAAAAATTGCTGATAGGATGTTAAATTTGTATAAAAATAATGACTCAAAAGGAGTCAGAATTGGGGGAAAAAATGTTCTCATTTATTTGAAACTAAAACGTAAGCCGCTTCTTCAGGTCAAGTACGTGCCGGCCCGAATGGGGTAAACCATCTGAGACCATATCGGGCGCCTCCAGCCGGTTTACCCCATTTGGGCCGGCACGTACTTGACCTGAAGAAGCGGCTTACGCCAAGTAACGCATTGTCACTGTGCATTATATGTTTTAGTTTCAAATAACTGAGAAATATATTATTGGGAGACTGTTAGACGGTGAAACCGCCGTCTATTTACACACAGCGCTGCAATCTACGGCGTGTGGCACAGCTGTCCCCTTGAGACACGCAGGAGCGATCCGCTGTCATAGGCGGAGTGTGGGAGGAAGGGAGGGTAGGGGGAAAAATATATAAATAAATAGGATGTATATTGTGAAAATAAAAACAAAAATATTTGTAAAAAATAAACACTGGGGGAGCAATCAGAGACCACCAACAGAGATCTGTGTTGTACGGCCCTGCAGCAAGGCCTTAAATCTGTGTTGTACGGCCCTGCAGCGAGGCCTTAAAGCTGCAGTGGCCTATTTTGTTCAAAATGGCCTGGTCATGGGGTGGGGGCTTGGGGGGGGGTTAAGCCCTGGTCCTTAAGTGGTTAATCTAAATAATCCCAGTTTGTATAACTTTTCCTGGTTAGTGAGACCTTTCATTCGTCTCTGCACCTGCACCAAAAATGCTATCTCCCTCCTGCTGTGAGGTGCCCAGAACTGTCTACCTTATTCCAGACCTGCAAGAGAGCTAACGTGGGCAGTATTATACTAGCATCCTGAGTTTCTATGTCCCCATTTTTTTTAGTCTTTCTTCTTTGTGCACCTACAAATACAGAGCACTACTGATGTATAGACTGCTTACTGGCTTTAGCTAAAACTTTCATTATGTTTTCAGCATGCACTCTTTTGAAGAGATAATCGGATATACTTGCATCACTACTTGGTCTATGTTCAAGCATTATTCCCAAGCACCTGGGAGCCCTGCTTTGAAATATAAATGTCAACAGTTAACCTTGACCTTAATTATAATGGCACACGTGCAAACATTTGTGTGAAATCATGACATAACTGGCTTAGCAGGAAGCATATGAAAAACGAACCTGTCACTTGCTAGGGTAAATATTTCCTCCACACTCACCATTCACACGTTATTAGCTACCAGAGAGCACAAGAAAATGTAATTAAGTTTACTACAGTACAGTTTTGGTTATTTGTAACCAACGGCTTAGCTAATGCACAGTGGTGTACCTAGGGCATTTGGCACCCGGTGCTGGGTATTAAAAGACACCCCCCCTTAAAAAATGGGCGTGGCCACAACCGGGAAAAATGGGCGTGGTCATGCCCGCATGAGGGCGGAGCTAACTGTAATTTAAAGTATTAGCTAGTATAGTTGCCCCCAGTATAGCTAGTACAGTTCTCTGGTGTATTAACTTTTTAATATATGCTTCCAAGCGCAAGGTAATAAAATAACACGTACAGTGTATATATAAAATCAAAGCATATCACATGAGTGTAGTAGTACGTCACCACGTCCTGATGTTAATCCATCCGCATAATACGCCTCCGCAATGTGGCCAGTATCGCGGGGAATCCAAAGAATTGGAAAGCGCCAGCGGGGTCTGGAACGCGGGGACTCGGCAGCTGCCCTGCGTCTATTGCGTCATGACGCGTTTCGGCGTTCCACGCCTTCGTCAGATCTGACGAAGGCGTGGAACGCCGAAACGCGTCATGACGCAATAGACGCAGGGCAGCTGCCGAGTCCCCGCGTTCCAGACCCCGCTGGCGCTTTCCAATTCTTTGGATTCCCCGCGATACTGGCCACATTGCGGAGGCGTATTATGCGGATGGATTAACATCAGGACGTGGTGACGTACTACTACACTCATGTGATATGCTTTGATTTTATATATACACTGTACGTGTTATTTTATTACCTTGCGCTTGGAAGCATATATTAAAAAGTTAATACACCAGAGAGCGCTCCTCTCTTTCTCTTTTTGTATGTTTGCCAGTTTTTGCTCTGATCCCTGAGCAACAGTGGAGCAGCACTCGAGAGTGTATAAAGTGTGGAGATCGAGACAGACTGAGCGCAGTGGAACTGTACACTTGTAGCCAGTACAGTTGCCTAAAGTATAGCTGCTCCAGTGAACCTAGTATAGTTGCCCCCAGTATAGCTAGTATAGTTGCCCCAGTATAGCTAGTATAGTTGCCCCCAGAGCTGCCCCAGTATAGATAGTATAGTTGCCCCCAGTATAGCTAGTATAGTTGCCCCCAGTATAGATAGTATAGTTGCCCCCAGAGCTGCCCCAGTATAGATAGTATAGTTGCCCCCAGTATAGCTAGTTTAGTTGCCCCCAGAATAGCTAGTTTAGTTGCCCCAGTATAGCTAGTATAGTTGCCCCCAGTATAGCTAGTATAGTTGCCCCCAGTATAGCTGCCCCCAGTATAGCTAGTATAGTTGCCCCAGTATAGCTAGTATAGTTGCCCCCAGAGCTGCCCCAGTATAGATAGTATAGTTGCCCCCAGTATAGCTAGTATAGTTGCCCCCAGTATAGATAGTATAGTTGCCCCCAGAGCTGCCCCAGTATAGATAGTATAGTTGCCCCCAGTATAGCTAGTTTAGTTGCCCCCAGAATAGCTAGTTTAGTTGCCCCAGTATAGCTAGTATAGTTGCCCCCAGTATAGCTAGTATAGTTGCCCCCAGTATAGCTGCCCCCAGTATAGCTAGTATAGCTGCCCCCAGTATAGCTAGTATAGCTGCCCCCAGTATAGATAGTATAGTTGCCTCCAGAGCTGCCCCAGTATAGCTAGTATAGTTGCCCCAGTATAGCTAGTATAGTTGCCCCAGTATAGCTAGTATAGTTGCCCCAGTATAGCTAGTATAGTTGCCCCAAGTATAGCTAGTTTAGTTGTCCCCAGTATAGTTGCCCCAGTATAGCTGCCCCCAGTATAGCTAGTTTAGTTGCCCCCAGTATAGCTAGTATAGATGCCCCCAGTATAGTTGCCCCAGTATAGCTGCCCCCAGTATAGCTAGTTTAGTTGCCCCCAGTATAGCTGCCCCCAGTATAGCTGCCCCCAGTATAGCTAGTATAGATGCCCCCAGTATAGCTAGTTTAGTTGCCCCCAGTATAGCTGCTCCAGGAGGGGGGGAAGCAGCGCTGGAAGGAGGGGTGACAGGGATAGCGGCGGGGAGGGGGGAAAGATCCCCCCCCCTCCCTCACCTGGGTCCCCTCCTTCCGCCTCTCTTCCCCTCCAAATGACAGCGGGGGCAGCGGGCAACTTAGAGTAAGGGCGGGCGGGCAGAGACTACTCACTTTACGTCTGGCTGCATTCCAGCAGCTGGAGCGCTCCGTCGCCGTCACGTGCCTCTGCGCCTCCAATGCGTGTCACAGCATTGGAGGCGCAGAAGAGGCACGTGACGGCGACCCAGCGTTCCAGCTGCTGGAACGCAGCCAGACGTAAAGTGAGTAGTCTCTGCCCGCCCGCCCTTACTCTAAGTTGCCCGCTGCCCCCGCTGTCATTTGGAGGGGAAGAGAGGCGGAAGGAGGGGAGCCAGGTGAGGGAGGGGGGGGATCTTTCCCCCCTCCCCGCCGCTATCCCTGTCACCCCTCCTTCCAGCGCTGCTCTTCCCCTGCTGCGGCTGCATGGGGGATCGTGGCGACACCCCCCTGGCTGGCTGTCACCCGGTGCGCCACGCCCCCCTGCGCCCTATTGTAGGAACGCTACTGCTAATGCAGTACTATTCTCCACTCTGTACTATACATACCATGAACTCTATATTAAATGTTAAAATACAGCCATCAAAAGCATATTAAACTTGGGAGCCTTTAAACCCAGTCTTTAACCACTTAAGGGCCACAGGCTTTACCCACCCAGGCTATTTTTTTTTCAAATTAGTCCACTGCAGCTTTAAGGTCCCGCTGCAGGGCTGTACAACCTAGCACACAAGTGATTCCACCCCCCTCCCTTTTCTGCCGTCCAACAGAGATTTCTGTTGGAGGGCTCTGATCGCCTCCACAATGTTTGTTTTTTTATAATTATTTAGTTGTTTTTATGTAAATAAATGTGCCCATTTTTTTTTAAATTCTTTTTATATCCCTCCCTCCCCCTGCCAGCCAATCACAGCGATTGGCTGTCAAAGGCATCAGCCTATGACAGCCAATCATTTCTGTGCCTCCCAGGGGGACAGCCGTGTCACAAGGTTGCCCCCAGTACAGTGCTGCCGTAGATCGCAGCACTGTACAGTGTAAATAGACATCGGTCTCTCCGTCTAACAGTCTCCTAGCGTCATTCAAGTGGAGATGTGTGCAAACTCCTGCAAAACCCCGGTTTTAACTACTGGTTAGTGGAGTTCTGGATAAACAGGGCTCTACTGTATGTAACATTCTATTTCAGTGACAAGAACATATAAATATCCAGTTTAAATCAGTAATAAATATTTAGATGCAAGGGCCTATTCACATCTATGTACAGTGGTTTGCAAAAGTATTCGGCCCCCTTGAATTCTCCTACATTTTGTCATATTACTGCCACAAACATGAATCAATTTAATTGGAATTGCATGTGAAAGACCAATACAAAGTGCTGTACACGTGAGAAGTGGAACGAAAATCATACATGATTCCAAACATAAAAAAAAAAAAATAACTGCAAAGTGGGGTGTGCGTAATTATTCAGCCCCCTGAGTCAATACTTTGTAGAACCACCTTTTGCTGCAATTACAGCTGCCAGTCTTTTAGGGTATGTCTCTACCAGCTTTGCACATTTAGAGACTGAAATCCTTGCCCATTCTTCTTTGCAAAGCAGCTCCAGCTCAGTCAGATTAGATGGACAGCATTTGTAAACAGCAGTTTTAAGATCTTGCCACAGATTATCGATTGGATTTAGATCTGGACTTTGACTGGGCCATTCTAACACATGGATATGTTTTGTTTTAAACCATTCCATTGTTGCCCAGGCTTTATATTTAGGGTTGTTGTCCTGCTGGAAGGTGAACCTCCGCCCCAGTCAAGTCTTTTGCAGACTCCAAGAGGTTTTCTTCCAAGATTGCCCTGTATTTGGCTCCATCCATCTTCCCATCAACTCTGACCAGCTTCCCTGTCTCTGCTGAAGAGAAGAACCCCCAGAGCATGAAGCTGCCACCACCATGTGGGGGGATGGTGTGTTCAGAGTGATGTGCAGTGTTAGTTTTCCACCACACATAGCGTTTTGCATTTTGGCCAGAAAGTTCCGTTTTGGTCTCATCTGACCAGAGCACCTTCTTCCATATGTTTGCTGCGTCCCCCACATGGCTTGTGGCAAACTGCAAACGGGACTTCTTATGCTTTTCTGTTAACAATGGCTTTCTTCTTGCCACTCTTCCAAAAAGGCCAACTTTGTGCACGACTAATAGTTGTCCTATGGACAGATTCTCTCCACCCCCCCCCCCCCCCCCCCCCGAGCTGTAGATCTCGGCAGCTCCTCCAGAGTTACCATGGGCCTCTTGACTGCATTTGTGATCAGCGCTCTCCTTGTTCGGCCTGTGAGTTTAGGTGGACGGCCTTGTCTTGGTAGGTTTACAGTTGTGCCACACTCCTTCCATTTCTGAATAATCGCTTGAACAGTGCTCCGTGGGATGTTCAAGGCTTTAGAATTTTTTTTTTTGCCTAAGCCTGCTTAAAATTTCTCAATAACTTTATCCCTGACCTGTCTGGTGTTCTTTGGACTTCATGGTGTTGTTGCTCCCAAAATTCTCTTAGACAACCTCTGAGGCTGTCACAGAGCAGCTGTATTTGTACTGAAAATAGATTACACACAGGTGCACTCTATTTAATCATTAGCACTCATCAGGCAATGTCTATGGGCAACTGACTGCACTCAGACCAAAGGGGGCTGAATAATTACGCTCACCCCACTTTGCAGTTATTGATTTGTAAAACAGGTTTGGAATCATGTATGATTTTCGTTCCACTTCTCACGTGTACACCACTATGTATTGGTCTTCCACGTAGAATTACAATAAAATTGATTCATGTTTGTGACAGTAATATGACAAAATGTGGAAAACTTTAAGGGAGCTGAATACTTTTGCAAACCACTGTATTATATGCACATACCATGATAGACTAGGTTTTAGGATGGTTAAATGTCAGCTGTAAAGCACCCACAAAACTACCTGTGCATGCGAGGTTCAACCGTGCACAAGCATACCAGACACAATGCAGTGTCTTCATTAGGAAGGCTCATTCGGATTCCACGGAATTGAAATTTCCCCATTTCTGATCGGGAAATCTTTATTTCTGTTTGAAATTCGGAAATTGTAATTCCGCAGAAATCTTAGTTACAGCAACTCTGTAATTTTAGCCCAATCACAGAACTAAGAAGCATTAGAGCAATCAGAGAATGCAGAGTTTTTCAGCAAAAATCGGATCACTGTGGTTATTTTAGCCCAATCACAAGTTTCCTTTTGCGTTCTCTTATGCAAAAAAAAAAAAAAAAAAAGACCCTGAGAATTGGACAAAACGGAAATTGGAAACAACGCATATTGGCATTGCCGAGAAAATGGAATTTCTACAGAATCAGAAATGGGCATTTCATTTCCGACCATCTTGCATTAACCAGCATCACTGCCATTATCTCAGTTTAGACCCTGCCTTGGTCCTGCAGCCTCTGCTGATGTGGCAGCATGAATCATGGCAGGCAAAAGCTAGCCTAGGAATATGATGGTGCTTTATAGATTACAACCAGAGGTTTACAGCTTTAGCACCAAAAAGCACAAGAAAAATGGCAACTAGGAGCAAATAGCAACTAGTGCTTCCACCTGCTAACAGTAGTATACTGTAATATGCAAAGCTCCTATATATTAGATCCACTTTAACTTGAGCCATACCTCATAATTCTGTATCCTGTTATTTCTAAATAATCTATTGCGGTATAGAGCAGTGGTGAAGCAGATTATAAATAGTCTCAACAACCCTGAACTGTCCAGATACCACAGCTAACAGAAACTGATAAGAACAGACTTGAATTTAACATTAATCTCACATAAAGGAACATACTGAAAAGCTAACAAAGGAACACAATGAGATATTAAATATTTTTATACAGTATTTTTATGCTTAAAAAAAGAAGCAGAAACATTTACGTACCAGAAGGCTACATAGATTCAGAAGCAGCGACACTGGCTAAGTGTTACAATAGTAGCTTTGTTTAGGTCAGGGAAATCGTCAACGGCTTTCCAGATTGTTTATGAAGAATAAAGCTATTACGCTCAGTGACAAAGATGTTCTCAGAAGAGACAATAACGTGGGACTGGGGGCACTGTGCCCAGATGAGTTAGTCACTTTTAAAAAGAAAAACATTTTTTTCCCCCTAGCTAAACAAAGTAATCTAATGCAGACATGATAATGTGTCCTAAAAGGCATTCACAAGCAGCCCTTGGTCAGCTAAATACGGTCAACAACACCTGACATCTGTCCAGTGTGGCAGGAAATGTTATATAATAATAGTATATGCAGACACAGTTTATGGCCATTTGTAATACCCTTCACACACATAGTTTGGCTGTATTTGCCCATATGTAAATACAGTGGCGCTTGAAAGTTTGTAAACCTTTTACAATTTTCTGTACTTTTATATAAACGTGACCTAAAACATCATCTGATTTGCAAACTATTGTTGAAAGCAGATGAAAAACCTAAACAAATGAAACAAAAATGATTATATGTGGTGATGTATTTGCTAAAAAAAAACAAAAAAACAAAACAAACATACAGTATGTGTGTGGCAAAAGTAAGTGAATCATTAGGATTGATAATTGAAGTTTAACCACTTGAGGAACAGAGGTTTATACCCCCCTTGTGACCAGGCCATTTTTTTACATTGTAGGGCCATTTTCCACTACCCTGTGATTTGCGATTTAATTCTGATCGCAAATCGCAAGCTGCATTAAACTAATGGAAACTGCAGCAGCAATTTCCATTAGTGCGATCCAATTGCGATGCGATTTTTGTCAAAGCGATATAGTCGTCCTGCTGCGTTTTGTATGCAATTGAGCTGTACTATAATGAGTATAGTAGCTCAATCGCAATCGCATGGTGGAAATTGAAACACGATTGCGATCGAGATCAGAATCATAGTGGAAAAGAGCCCTCAGCGCTTCACAACTAACGATTTATTGCTCAGTCATACAACTTAGCACCCAAATGAATGTTACCCCCTTTTCTTCTCACAAATACAGCTTTCTTTTGGTAGTATTTGATTGCTGCTGCAATGGTTACATTTTTTTAATCCCGTGGGAATGGGGGTATCGGCTACTGAGTGGGATGAAGTTCAATCCTTGGCTGCAGTTCCTTTTTAAGGTGAACTCGGAGTCTGATGATTGCACTCAATGGGATGACAAACAGATAAGACCCTGCTTTATTTAAGGACCAGGGATCCAGCAAAGCCTGATTACACATTGCACATTTGTGGATGTCTATCATGGCTGGACCAAAGGAGTTGTCAGTCTTTACAGAAAAACATTTTTGTTACAGCTTATACAAATCCGGAAATAAATCTGCACGGTTTCTACTTTCCGCTTTCACGGAAGCAGACATATTAACATCCTGTGCTTTCAAATGAGCTTATCTGCCTTATCTGCCATGGCAGGTGACACAGGGGAGAGATCAAATTGAATTTTGATTAGATACAAATGATGGGGAATTAAACAGGCTAAACTCTCTATATACATACAAGGAGTGTTTCTCTATGTTTTCCGACTGTCCTGTGAAAGAGTTTAGGCCCACTTTAAAATAAGTGTTTACCATTTTAAAAATAAAAAAGTCGGATACTCACCTAAGGAGAGGGAAGGCTCGGTCCTAATGAGCCTACCCTCTCCTCTCCCGGTCCCCGGTACCGCGCAGGATCCCCCGTGGCAGTATTTGACCAGTTCGGTCAAATACTGCCACTTCCGCATGCCGAAGGGAGCTTTCGGAAGCCTTCGGGAGCACTCGGGCTCCCGAAGACGGGCTGCTCTATACTACGCATACGCGAGCGCCCTCTATGACGCACTCGCGCGTGCGTAGTATGGAGCGGCCCGTCTTCGGAAGCCCGAGTGCTCCTGAAGACCTCCGAAGTTCCTGCGGCGGCGGATGCGAACGGGGGAGCCAGCGCAGCACCGAGGGCACCGGGAGAGGAGAGGGAAGGCTCATTAGGACCGAGCCTTCCCTCTCCTTAGGTGAGTATCTGACTTTTTTATTTTTAATGTGGTACCCATTGGCTTTAAGAACCCAAGGTCATTTGCAAGCAACTGAAGGCCTGTGTCACATCGGTGAATGGTGTGAATGGCAGGGTATCCAGGAGAAAGCCACTGCTCTCCCCCCAAAATATTGTTTACTACCTACAGTTTGCTAAATATTGTGTAGACAAAACCATAAGGATACTAGAAGAATGTTTTGTGGACGACTGACTTTTTTGGCTTAAAAGACACCAGAAATGAGAAGGATACGGGAGCCACCATATTTGTTACCATTTAAATAATGCATACTGCTTGCACACCTTTTAATAGAAGCAGGTAATTTGGCCACTGGCGGCACTTTGGTAAAATGGATGCCGCACCAACTGCAATGTTAATTGGGGCTATAGTGGTGCACAATTTAGGCTCTGATGGCGCCCATTAAATATTTTAATTAGGCAGCAAAAATATTAGTGTAGGGAGTTTTTAGCAGTGAAGACGGTACTAATTTTGGCAGAGATTGCGTCAAAGGGCTAGGTTAGTATTAGCCATCAGTAAAGGGAGGGTTAATGTGAGAACAGGGTAGGGTTAGGCAATAAATATTAGCGGATATTTCGGCATGGCGGGTTGGTTAGAGTCATCGATAGAAGTAGGGTTCAAGTGGGAATAAGGTTATGTTTAAGGTTAGTAAAAATTACAGCGTATTAATATTAGAATATTGGTAATTTAACTTTATTTTACTAGTGGCTATCCACGGTGCTCAAATTACCACAATTCCTTTTTTTACATGTACTCCCTTTTTTTTTTATTCATTATTTTTTTTTTATTAAATTTTTAAAACATTAGCATACAGTAGCATTTAAAGTGCAGAGATCATACATGGTAACAAGAAGTAATAAGAAGTAATATAACATCCGAGAAAAGTTTAACGGATTACAAAGAGTTTAACGGTGTACAATTACCAGTACATTGGTTACTAGTTGTTGATTGTCCAATTATAGATGCTAAAGGAGTCTAAATGGCTGGTACGCTGGACCCTGTGAGGTGAGGGCCCATTTCCACTATTGCGAATTCGCATGCGTTTTTCGCATGCAAATTCGCATAGCAATACAAGTGAATGGGACTGTTTCCACTTGTCAGGATTCTTTTGCGTTTTTCTGTGCAGAAAAAATTCGCATGGCAGAGCCATCAGAATTCGCATATCGCTATGCGAATCGCATACAATGTATTTAATAGGAAATTCGCATGAGGTTTGGGTATGCGAATTCGCATGAAAATTCGCATAGAAACAATGGAAAAGCACACCAGCACTGCCATGGTTAAATTCGCATACATCGTCATCCATGCGAATTTTCATGCGAATTCGCACGAAAATTCGCATAGAACCGCATGCGAAATTCGTATCCGCATGCGAATTTTTACCGCGGTGATCCGCACCGCACAAGTGTAAATGCAGCCTAATAGGGAGAGAAGCCTTTAGTTAGAAGATATTCTATATGGGACAGGCTAGTCATCGCCTGTAGACTATACATAATCGTTCAGATGTACACAGATTTCTTGACTGAACAATTATGCATTAGTTTATTAAGATAACAGAAGGTTGTCAGCAGGGGGATATGAACTGGGGGAGAAAAGGACAGAACAGGAAGAGGGGCTATCATGTGTGTCTGAAAACATTTGTACACATTTTTAAGCTATATTTGGCCTTGATACCCTTGAGCCAACAGGGGAAGTTTACTAATTTTGATGCCACACAAAGTACACTAGGCCGTTCATCATCTATGTTGTATCATAGTTGTAGTCTGGGACGTTAGCGGCTAAAGAATATTAGATTGGTGCGTCAAGGGACCAGATTGCTTCCAAGTTATAAGGGATTTTTCTTCCAGGACCTCTAGATCTCCTAATCTGCTGTTCCATTTGTAGATTAAACTCTACTTGTTGTTTGAGCTGAGAATTAGTTGGAGGGTCTGCCAATCCCCAGTTGCTCAAGATTAATGCTCTTGCTGAACATAAGATGTGGGAGATTATTAGTCTTTCTGGGTATAGGATTTCGTCTAATCCAACATGGAGTAAGGCTAGTTGGGGGGAGAGTTCGATTTGTTGTGTAGTATTCTCATTGATAGAGTGTACTATGAAAGTCCAAAATTCAGATAATATTGGACAGGACCATAGGATATGTTTTAGAGTGCCTTGTTTTCCACAACCATGCTGTAATGATCTGCTCAGCTGCCTGTGCAGGCAGGCAGCTTTTTGACCATTGTTTAGGTTTGCATGCTGCAGGACTCTGGAAAGGAGAGCTTCTGTCAGTTTTGCAGCTTGTGCTTGCTGAGGAATTTGCATGCGTTGTCATGCAAATTGCCTGGCCACATTCATTGGAGGCATGTACTATAAGTACTATGTGTTTCCCACAATGCTTGGCTGGTCATAAGGATTCCTTCCTGTGAAACACTCCTGGAGGAGTGTCAGCCTTACTCTCTGTTTGAAGATCAGCTTAGAGTAATTCCTGGAAAACTGCACTAGGCAGGTTTCCTTAGTGCAGTTAGGATTGCTTATGTGTTTGTTTGTTCTGTTGCGATTGTCCTGTCCCAGCGGTGGTCAACAGGAAATGGTTCTGATCTCTGTTCTTGGAGTATAGCTGGTGCAGCGGTTGCTACCAGCTATCTCTTCTGATCTGTCTCACTTGGATCGCACTAGCATCTTGCGCTAGCGCTGTGGATCCTTCTGTTCTGTCTCCTTGGATCGCGCTAGCCACTTTCTGCTAGTGCTGTGGATCCTTCTGTTCTGCCTTCCTGGATCGCACTAGCATCCTGCGCTAGTGCTGTGGATCCTTCTGTTCTGCTACTCTTCAGCAAGGCTTGGTGTACAGAGGCGCCAGAGTAGAATAAAAACGTTTAAAAACCGTCTAAAAGAGGGGGATGTTCAGGTGGACTTACCTCCCTCAAAAATATAAAACTCAATTGAGTCACAATATATCAATACAAAAATATTTTATTGAACTCCACTTAGTGCAACGCGTTTCGCAGGTGTGGTCCTGCTTCATCAGGCAAACAGGAGTATAACTCAATGGGTCTAGATGCAGAAGTGAGCACCTCTGTAGACAGGAGTATAACTCAATGGGTCTAGATGCAGAAGTGAGCACCTCTGTAGACAGGAGTATAACTCAATGGGTCTAGATGCAGAAGTGAGTGCCTCTGTAGACAGAGGCGCTCACTTCTGCATCTAGACCCATTGAGTTATACTCCTGTTTGCCTGATGAAGCAGGACCACACCTGCGAAACGCGTTGCACTAAGTGGAGTTCAATAAAATATTTTTGTATTGATATATTGTGACTCAATTGAGTTTTATATTTTTGAGGGAGGTAAGTCCACCTGAACATCCCCCTCTTTTAGACGGTTTTTAAACGTTTTTATTCTACTCTGGCGCCTCTGTACACCAAGCCTTGCTGAAATCTTGAGTCCACCCTCGGTGGAGTGGTGCTACCCCGTTTCCTATCTACAGAGAGCGACATCTTAAAAACCTGAGTGGGGTCAGGTTCTAATACTCCCCACCTGCACTTGAAGTGGTTGCCTATGGGTAACCCATGTTTGTGAGTATATCTTAATATTTTGCTTTTAACCACAACTAGAGTTGGGCCGAACGGTTCGCCTGCGAACGGTTCCATGCGAACTTCCGTGGTTCACGTTCGCGTCCCGCAGGCGAACTTTTGCGGAAGTTCGGTTCGCCCCATAATGCACCATGAGGATCAACTTTGACCCTCTACATCACAGTCAGCAGGCCCAGTGTAGCCACTTAGGCTACACTAGCCCTTGGAGCGCCACCCCCCTTATATAAGGCAGGCAGCGGCGGCCATTACGGTCACTCGTGTGCCACTGCCTGCCTGCATTAGTGAGAGTAGGGCGAGCTGCTGCACTGTCTCTCATAGGGAAAGATTAGTTAGGCTTAGCTTGTCCCTGACTGCATACCTGTTCTGTGAACCCACCACTGCATACCTGTACTGTGAACCCACCACTGCATACCTGTTCTGTGAACCCACCACTGCATACCTGTTCTGTTCAGTGAACCCGCCACTGCATACTAGAGTTGGGCGAACTGTTAGCGCAACTGCAGCCGAACTGTTCGGCTGCCCAACCTGTCATGTGGCTGTGGCTCTTACTACTTCCAGGTCGCAATGACCCGGAGTAGTACGTCTGCGCTGGCCCGGCGGAGCGCGTCCTAGATCGCGCTCCCGTTGCCGGGCACTCTCTGCGCATGTGTGTGACATCACTCATGACGTCACACACATGCGCAGAGAGTGCCCGGCAACGGGAGCGCGATCTAGGACGCGCTCCGCCGGGCCAGCGCAGACATACTACTCCGGGTCATTGCGACCTGGAAGTAGTAAGAGCCACAGCCACATGACAGGTTGGGCAGCCGAACAGTTCGGCTGCAGTTGCGCTAACAGTTCGCCCAACTCTACTGCATACCTGTTCTGTTCAGTGAACAGTTTGGTGTGTCAGTGTGAAGCAGTACCTTAATTACACTACCTGATTGATGTATACACATGCAAGATGTTTTAAAGCACTTTAGGCCTGTCATTTAGCATTCAATATGATTTCTGCCCTTAAAACGCTGCTTTGCGTCAAATCCAGATTTTTCCCGTGGACTTTTGGCGTGTATCCCACTCCGCCATGCACCCCTCCAGGTGTTAGACCCCTTGAAACATCTTTTCCATCACTTTTGTGGCCAGCATACATTTTTTTTTTCAAAGTTCGCATCCCCATTGAAGTCTATTGCGGTTCGCGAACTTTATCGCGAACCGAACCTTCCGCGGAAGTTCACGAACCTAAAATCGGAGGTTCGGCCCAACTCTAACCACAACCAACTTAACAATACTACACCATATCGGGCTCTCGATTTCTCTTTGTTCTTCCAAGCATGTTCTGCTACTCTGCCTGCCTGGATCGCACTCGCCTAGCGCTAGTGCTGTGGATCCTTCTGTTCTGCTACTCTGTACCCGGATCGCACTAGCATCCTGCGCTAGTACTGTGGATCCTTCTGTTCTGTCTTCCTGGATCGCGCTAGCCACTTTCGCTAGTGCTGTGGATCCTATCTCTCGCTTGTCCCTGTTTTCGTGTGTCTGTCTTGTCTGCTACGAACGCTTGCTGGAGGCTCGGTGAGGTAACCGTTAAGCAAGCGCTCGCGTCCTCTGTTACATGTTTGTCTGTCGATGGTTAGTTAGGCGTGCTTGTCTCTATTGTGCTTATCACGTGGAGACCGCGCATGAACGCGTGCACTGTTGCGAATGAGTGCGGTGTTCGCGTTCAGTTAGCGTTTGTTATTTTCCGTATCTCCTCATTTTATGATTTGCTGTGCCTTTGCTATCCTCGTATTCTGTTCTGATCTGCCTTGTGTCACTTCTGGCAATCGCCTTTCTTGCGGTTGCGTTTCTGTTTCGTATCTGCTGTTGTGTGTGTGCTGTCGCGGGGTGGCGACTGGATTGGCGCACACACATACAACCTGTCCCTTTGCTCGTTCTCATTCGCAATCGCTTCTCTTGTGATTGCGTTCTGCGCTTCGTACAATTCCTGTCTGGCATTTGTGGAGGTACAGAGGATTGGTTCCCCTGCACTCCTCAGCGCCATCTGCCGACAGGAATTTCCCTCTATGGATGCGTAGCACCTTTTGCTGGGTTCCTGCAATTATACGCTTGTGGAGGATTTCCGCCGTATCAGTGCACGCGTTACGCGCCGATCACGGAGAAAGTTCCACATCGTTACACATGCCAACATAAACCTGAGCCTAAATCTGGCGAGGAATTTGTGAATTTTGCAATTTTTGCTGGTGTGTAATACCACTTTAACCACTTGCCGACCTTGCACTCATACCGAAGTGGGCAAAGTGGCAGCTGCAGGACCAGCAACGCAGTTCTGTAAATATATCCGCTTTGTTTACATTGTACGGCGCTGCTGCACAGTAAGGCAGATCGGCGATCCCCGGCCAATCAGCGGCCGGGGATCGCCGCCATGTGACAGGGGACAGCCTGTCACTGGCTGCACAGGACGGATAGCGTCCTGTGCAGCCCAGATTGCTAGAGGGGAAAGGTATGAGAGGGAGGGGGGGAATTTTGCCGCGGAGGGGGACTTTGAGGTGCCCCCCCCGCAACACCCAGGCAAGGCAGGAGCGATCAGACCCCCCCAGCACATCATCCCCCTAGTGGGGAAAAAAGGGGGGCGATCTGGTCGCTCTGCCTGCACCCTGATCTGTGCTGGGGGCTGCACAGCCCACCCAGCACAGATCAGCTAAAACAGCGCTGGTCCTTAAGGGGGGGTAAAGGGTGGGTCCTCAAGTGGTTAAAAGAATTTTGTGAAATGTTTCACTATGGTTGCTACATGAGGAAAGTGAATGGATCAGTTTAGATGCACAGGTGGTGTCTTTTAAGGTCAAAGTGCAATTCAAGTCTTCTGCCCAAGATCGTATATATTTATTAATCAGGGTCTGTTTTCCATTTAACAGTTCCTTGTACCAGATATCCCTCCTTTAAGGTTTAAAGAGGAACTCCAGTGAAAATAATTTAATATAAAAAGGTGCTTAATTTTTACAATAATTATGTATACATGATTTAGTCAGAGTTTGCTCATTGTAAAATCTTTCCTCTCCCAGATTCACATTCTGACATGTATTACATGGTGACATTGTTACTGTGGGCAGATTATGTAGCTGTTCTGGCTTTAACAGACAGCTATAAACAGCCATTTCCTGTGTGTGTCATTGTTACATTGTGGCAGTTTGCCCAGAGTACCGTACGGTACCAGAGCCTCTTGTGGGAGGGGTTTCAGCACAAAATCAGTCATACAGCGCCCCCTGATGGTCTGTTTGTGAAAATCATTATATTTTTCATGTAAAAGTGGGTATCAGCTACTGATTGGGATAAAGTTCAATTCTTGGTCGGAGTTTCTCTTTAAAGGTAGAGAAGAGTTGTACCCATATATGTCTAGATACTACAGGAATTTCTAAATTGCCTTTTATGAGTAAATGTTTTATGCGTAGGTATATCTGATGCTGAGGTCAGGTTTGAAGAGGTTTGAAGGGATCCTCTGTTTTATAAGATTTAATAAGGTATGACCATGCTGATATAGTTGCTTGTACAGGCAGAAGACTTGATTTTACTTTATGAATATTAATTAGTTGGAGTGTTAGCTGACATGTACTCCCTTTTAACTGCACTTGCTCATGCGATTTTGAGAATATAATTTATTTTCATTGTCATTAATTTTCACCGGGGCAGCATGGTGGCATAGTGGTTAGCTATCTTGCCTGCAGTGCTGGGTCCCCAGTTCATAATCCAACCAGGGCACTATCTGCATGGATGTTGTATGTTCACCCCATGTCTGTGTGGGTCTCCCCCGGATACTCGGGTTTCCCCCTGATACTCCAGTTTTCCTTCCACATCCCAAAAACAAACAGATAAGTTAATTGGCTACCTACTAAAACTGGCCCTAGACTAATATACATACACCTAACGATACATACATAGGCTTATGACTATGGTAGGGATTAGATTGTGAGCCCCTCTGAGGGACAGTTAAATGACAAGACAGTATACTCTGTGCAGCACAGCGGAAGAGGTCGGTGCTATATGAATACTAAATAATAATTCAGTCAACGTCTATGGTGGAGAGCTTTTTTGACAGTGCTTTTTAACCTTAACCATAAACATTTTTTTCTCTAGGGTCCTTAGACGCTGACATGATCTGCTACTTAGAACCATAAGCCACATTTTTTACTAAAAGATAGTATCCCTTTTAGTAAAAAACAGAGACTGCATATTCAGAATCTTAAGCTTTGCAAGCCCATTGTATGTGGGGTTACTCAAGGAGCAAATTAAAAAACAAGAATAAAAGTGACAAGTGATGACAAGCCCTGTAAGGAACAAAAGAAAAAAAAAACAAAAAAACCAAACAAAACAGAACATAATCACACTTTGCACTAGCTGAATAATTTTATTTAGATATGCAGACAGAGTGGACCAAGGGAAGAAAATGTACTATAAGGTACATCCTAGCTGTGCTTCCCACTGGTGTTACACCTGCAACTTTCTTCCCAACAGAAATGTGGCAGACGTAATATTTATCTCCTCTCTGGAGTTACAGCTCATAATGAGCTAATGTTTCTCTTCTTACAACGTAAACAAAGGGAAAATAAATGAAACAGTGCATGTAGTATATTTTGATAACCCTTTCACCTATTCGCAAACAGAGACAGGATAACAAAAAAAAAGTGTGGAAAGCATATTGAAGAGATATTTCCAGTTTCCTCCTAAATTTCCATTCTCATACTGTTACTGCCCTGGATGCTATGACTCTCTGCACATTTTGTTCTATGAACAATCAATCTAAAACTTGTTTCATGTAATGGATGCTTAGTAGAGCCATCTTTGAAACTCAACATTATTTTAGAAAGCTAGGCTAGCTAGGTAGGTAGGTAGATCTCTCTGAATCACATATTAACTCTACAGCTTCACCACAAATGATAACAACAATAATATTTTTATAGCGCTTTTCTCCCTGGGGACTCAAAGTGCTGTGACCTGCTTTATGTAGTCTAAAAGGCTCGGGAAAAGGGGTGGGTTTTTAGCCTTTTCTTAAAGCTGTCCAGAGAAGGAGCCTCCCGTACTGACTGTGGAAGCAAGTTCCATAGAGTAGGAATCCAAAGGAGGAGTCCGCACACAGTCTTGCAGGAACAACGTGCCCAGTTTTATTGTCCCATTGTTCCATAGAGTGGGGGCTGAATAGGAAAAGGCCCAAGCACCAAATGTTAAGTGTACCCTGGGAATAGTTAGATTCATCTTACTGGCAGAGCGGAGGATGCGTGGAGGGGCATAAAGTTTCAATAGATCCGCTATGTATTTGGGTCCCATGTGGTGTAGAGCCTTGAATGTCAGCAGGCAGATCTTTTTTTGTAACACTGTTTTTTATTGAACAGTTATGGTCAGCAGGCAGATCTTAAAATGGATTTTCCATTTTACTGGCAACTAGTGATGGGCCGAACCTCCGATTTTGGGTTCGTGAACTTCCGCGGAAGGTTCGGTTCGCGGAAAAGTTCGCGAACCGCAATAGACTTCAATGGGAAGGGGAACTTTGAAAAATAGAAAAAATTATGCTGGCCCCAAAAGTGATGGAAAAGATGTTTCAAGGGGTCTAACACCTAGCGGAGGGCATGGCGGAGTGGGATACATGCCAAAAGTCCCGGGGAATTCTGGATGTGAAGCAAAACAGCGTTTTAAGGGCAGAAATCACATTGAATGCTAAATTGCAGGCGTAACGTGCTTTCAAACATCTTGCATGTGTATACATCAATCAGGTAGTGTAATTAGAGTACTGCTTCACACTGACACACCAAACTAACTGTGTAACGCACCGCAAGTTACCAGCTGTTTGTGTAGTGATGGTCATGCTGGACTACTGCGCAACATGGCGAGATTGATCTTCCTCACTCAGTGATGTCAGGTAATGTGTGACTTCCTTCTCAACTTTCCATGGCATTGTTAAAAAGCTTACGTTTTGTTTTTAAATTTCATTTTCTACTTGTAGCGGTACTTGTTCAGTACCGCTACAATGAGAATCCTATGGAGGCGGGCAAGTCTGGCATTGTGACCCCGAGTAATGGCCGGGGAATGAGGGATGGAATCCGGTGTGGAGCCTGAGCAACGGCTACCACTACACATCCAAGGAGGGCAGCAGTCAGGCATGCACGCCTGCCCCGAGGTAGTAACCAAAAATAACAATACAGGAGGACTATCAAGGGCTTGCTGTATTTGAAATGAATGTACTTTAAATCCTTTAACGAGAACCAGTTATGGCGGGCAAGTCTGACATTGTCACCACGGGTAATGGGCGGGGAATGAAGGTTGGATTCCGGCCCGAAGTGGGAGCCTGCTGAGACCCATGCTGTAGCTGCCCTGACCGTGCTTTGCAGACCAGGCATCTGTGATCAGATGGACCCTTGACCCAGCGGAAGACAAACCAAGTCGAAAGCATTTGCCAAGAATGTTTTACGGAGGGCAAGTTATTTGCCTTTTTTTTTCAATTGTTTGAAACTGTAGATGGTTGTATTTTTCAATTGTTTGAAACTGTAGATGGTTGTATTTTTAAATGGTTTGAAAATGTAGATGGTTGTATTTTTAAATTGTTTAACACTGTATCCATTCAAGTGCAAGTTATGCACTGACTGCCAGGTATAATGTGCAGTCACAGATGCAGTGAAAGGTATGCAGTGTCTGCAAACAGCCGTTTGTGTAGTGACGGGCGTGCTGGACTGGTGCACACCATGACGAGAGTGCAGGTGATGGTGGCTTTTCAGCCCATATGGTCGCCTGGCTGAATGACAGAACAGTGACTGTCCAGCTGATCAAATTTGGTCTGACCACAATGAAACAACGACCTTATTATCTTTGGTGTGCCACCCCCACCCGAGACACTCATATAGCCGGCGGTCATTGCTTCATTGTGATACGCAAGCCCCTTCACCGCGGCAAGGTAATGATCACGAAGGGGGATAGGCACACGTACATGCCTTTAGTTTTTTTGTTGCAGCCGCCTGCAGTTCAGCCAGAAAAATTAGGCAGGCATGTGCACACCCCAGAAAAATGAGTATAGCAGCGGCCTTAAAAATTCTGGAATCCGCCTAGAGTCCTGGACCCTGGTGGTGGTGGTGGCGGAGAAGACAGTCAAGCGGCCTGCAGGCAGAGATGCTGTGTGTGGGGACTGACTTAGTCTTCGGTCGTGCAATAGCCCTCAGGGATCCATGCCTCGTTCATTTTGATAAAGGTCAGGTACTGAACGCTGTCATGACTTAGGCGACTTCTCTTCTCAGTGACAATGCCTCCAGCTGCACTGAAGGTCCTTTCTGACAGGACGCTTGCGGCAGGGCAAGAGAGAAGTTGTATGGCAAATTGGGACAGCTCTGGCCACAGGTCAAGCATGCGCAACCAGTAGAGCAAGGGTTCATCGTCGCTGCTCGCAGTCGCAGTGTGTACATCCACACTTAAGGTGATGGTAGTCGGCTACCTGCCGGTCCAGGCGTTGGTGGAGGGTGGATCCCGAAGGGCTACTGCGAGGCGTTGGGACTAAAGAATGTCCGCATGTCCAACATCACCCCGAGATCGCTGGAGCGTCCTGTCCTTGCCTGCGTGGACTGGTGAGGAGGAGGAGGAATACTGCCAGTGGTACCTTTATTGCATTGTACTGTCACATCACCCTTAAATGCATTGTAAAGCATCATTGACAGCTTGTTCTGCAAGTGCTGCATCCTTTCCGCCTTGTGTTGAGTTGCTAACAGGTCTGCCACTTTGTGCCTGTACCGAGGGTCTAGTAGCGTGGCCACCCAGTACAGGTCATTCGCCTTGAGTTTTTTGATACGGGGGTCCCTCAACAGGCTGGACAACATGAAAGAGGCCATCTGCACAAAGTCAGATCCAGACGTACTCTCCATCTCCTCTTGCTCTTCCACAGGGACGTCACGCAACTCCTCTTCCTCCCCCCAGCCACGAACAATACCACGGGAACGTGGAGCAGCAGAAGCCCCCTGTGACGGCTGCTGCGGTTGTTGTTCTGCCGCTGCCGCCTCTTCCTCCTCCACAGAAACACCTTCCTCATAATCATCCGAGTCTGACTCCTCTCCTTCCCCACACGACTCCTCTTCTTCCTCCTCCTCCCCCCTCTGTGGTGCCGCAGGTGTTGAGGAAACCTGTGGTTCGGCTGAAAATTGGTCCCACGACTGCTCCTGCCGTAGCGGTTTCTGTTCCCGCTCCTCCACAGCTTCATCCACCACTCTACGCATGGCACGCTCCAGGAAGTAAGCGTAGGGGATCAAGTCACTGATGGTGCCTTCAGCGCGACTCACCAGGTTGGTCACCTCCTCAAACGGCCGCATGGTCCTGCATGCATTTCGCATCAGTGTCCAGATGTTGGGCCACAACATCCCCATCTTCCCAGATTGTGTCCTTCTACTGTAGTTGTACAGGTACTGGGTGACGGCTTTCTCCTGGTCTAGCAGGCGAGAGAACATGAGCAGGGTGGAATTCCAGCGAGTCAGGCTATCGCATATCAAGTGCCTCACCGGCAAGTTGTTTTTCCGCTGAATGTCCGCAAAGCGTGCCATTGCCGTATAAGACCGCCTGAAATGCCCACACAACTTCCTGGTCTGTTGCAGGACGTCCTCTAAGCCTGGGTACTTTGAGACAAATCTTTGCACGACCAGATTCAGCACATGTGCCATGCAGGGTACATGTGTCAGCTTTCCCAAATTCAAAGCGGAAAGGAGATTGCTGCCGTTGTCACACACCACGTTGCCGATCTCCAGCTGGTGCGGGGTCAGCCATTGCTTCACCTGTTTGTTAAGAGCAGACAGGAGTATTGATCTAAAAAGACAAATCTCATACTGGAATAATTTACCAATAAATCTAATGGGCAGAGCGGCCCTCATAAAATCAGTGAGTTTCGGCAGATTGCTGTACCCTTTACAAACCATCCCAATACTTATGAAACATACTGACATTCAGGAACTGTATAGAGCTTTTAATTCTTTCCTATGGAAAGGCAAAAAAACTAGAATTGCACTACATAAACTCAGACTTCCAAAAGAACTGGGGGGCCTGGGCATACCAGACATTAGATGCTATAACTTAGCGTGCATGACTAGATATGTTCGTGACTGGCTTAACAGCTCCAGTATCTTCTCAAACCACATCCTAGAAACAGCTTTTGCAGAACCCTGGACTCTGACGGGCCTTCTGCACACTAAATTCCCGGATCTACCCCAGAAAATAAAATCCAGCAAAGTAATGAGGGCCACAGTGATCTCATGGAAGGAGTTATGCAAAAAATTCAAAATATGCTATCAAATCACTAAATACATGCCCCTATGTGGCCATCCAGGATTCTCACCCAGTTTGTCACACTCAGGTTTTATTGATTGGGAAGAAAAGGGGCTGACAAAACTTGGTCAACTAATACATTTCCAAAAAAAAAAGACTCCTCACTTTTAGAGAACTCAGACAAAAATTCTCACTTCCAAATCACCACTTTCTATATTACACCCAAATGAGATCCCATATAAAGAGTATTAGTCGTAATATGACAAACCTACTCAGTATAAACCCATTTGATGAATTCCTGGCGCCACACCTACCCAAAATATCCCTGTCCCAGATACAAAAAGCTCTCCAGAAAATAGGTCTACAGCCTATACCAAATACTACTTTTCAAACATGGGAAAAAGATATTGCAGTCCCAGATATAGGCCCCAAGATATTATCCGGCCTAAGAACTGTTCGAAGTTTAGTAGTGGGAGAAAGTTGGCGTGAATCTCACTTTAAGCTTATCCATAGGGCAAAATATGCCTTCGACATTAAATATTCAACCCCCCAGCGCACTACACACCTAAATGTCCAAAATACCACCTCCCCAATGCCAACTTTTATCATTGTGTATGGTCATGTCCACACATCCAGGTATTTTGGAACAAAGTACTAAACTATATAAATACTGTATGCAAAAAAAAAATTATCTCTAGACCCACTCTTACTGCTATTTAACTATTATGATACCTCTGACTCTACAAACTCACAGGCCCAACAACCCAAATTAGGAATTGGATCATTAGCTCATCTTATTTTGATCGCCGCCAGAAAAGTAATTTTTAACAAATGGATTTACCCAGCACTACCCTCCATGTGGGATGTAGAGGAGGAGCTAACACATCTGTTTAACTTAGACAGACTTGATGCGCTAGCCCATAAAGAGAAACGCACTAAACATTTCTTCAGAATCTGGAAATCGTTTATATTAACATCATTCTCAAAAAAAGAAAAGAATGACCTTATGGAACATTTCAAATATACGGGCAGGTACTGCGTGGCACAACTACAGGGGACACTGGGTAGACTGGAAATCTCAAGATGAGATGGACCCATGAAAATGAAAATAAAACAATGAGAATTATTGAGGGGCACTGGTCAATAATCCAGACCACAGGGGATGACCGCAAAAGGGGAGGAGGGGAGGGGGATGGGATAAGGGCAAGGGGAGGGGAGGAGGGTTAAAGGCAAATGTCGGCTTTAATGTTATTTTGACAGTTTTCTTGTTCTAATGTAACACACACGTCCTGCCTTTAGCAGGAAATGTCTCCTGCTGTACTGTATAAATGAAAACCCAAATAAAACATGTTTGAAAAAAAAAAAGAGCAGCCAGGAGAGCTTCTCCAGTGTGACTCTCCGCTTTGAGGCAAGACATGTCTAAAATTGTGTGACACCGTCGTACCTGGCATGCAGCGTAGGCTCTGGGGAGATGGGGCTGTGTAGCTGGAGAGGAAGAGGAGATGGCAGCACCGCCAGAGTTCAACTGACACTCAGCTGAGGAGGAGGAGGTTGACAGCGAAGAGGATGTAGCTGGAGGAGAAGGAGAGGAGGTGGAAGGAGGCCTGCCTGCAAGCCGTGGAGGTGTGACAAGTCGGTCCGCTGAACAGCCACGTACTCCCTGCTTGCTGCCATCGGTCACCAGGTTGACCCAATGGGCTGTGTACGTAATGTAGCGGCCCTGCCCGTGCTTGGCAGACCAGGCATCCGTGGTCAGGTGGACCCTTGACCCAACGCTCTTCGCAATAGAGGACACCACTTGCCTCTGAACTGCACGGTACAGTTTGGGTATGGCCTTTCATGAAAAATAAGTGCGGCCTGGTATCTTCCACTGCGGTGTCCCAATGGCCACAAATTTACGGAAAGCCTCTGACTCCACCAGCTTGTATGGTAATAACTGGCGAGCTAATAGTTCCACCACACCAGCTGTCAGACACCGGGCAAGAGGGTGACTGGCCGAAATTGGCTTCTTCCACTCAAAGACTTCCTTCACGGACACCTGGCTACTGCTGTGGGCAGAGGAGCAGGAACCGCTCAAGGGCAGAGGCGGTGTGAAGGAGGGTGGCTGTGAAGGTTCAAGGGAGAAAGCGGATGAAGACGATGCACCTGAAGGAGGAAGAGGAGAAGGAGGGTGGCTTGTCTTTTGAGGGGTGCTGCTTTTTCTCAGGTGTTCTTCCCATAGCTGTTTGTGCCTTCTCTCCAGGTGCCCTCGTAAGGCACTTGTCCCTACGTGAGAGTTGGCCTTTCCACGGCTCAATTTTTGCTGGCAGAGACAACAGATGGCTTTGCTCCAATCTGAGACACACACGTTAAAAAATTTCCAAACCGCTGAGCCCCCCTGGGGTGATGGCGCCACGGTGGCATCAGCAGCTGACGTTGAAGGGCATGTTGGCTGGCTGGCCATAGCTGGCGATACATGGTGCCGGACACTGCCCCCAGCTGTTTCTGAGGATGAGCTTCCTCTGCTTCTATCATGGAGTGGTCTTCTCCTACTCCTCTCTGGCTCCCCCTCTGAACTGTCCCCCTGGTCATCTCCTCTATTGAGAACATACGTGGCATCCGTATAATCGTCATCATAATCCTCCTGCCCAGCTTCGCTTTCCTCAGACAACTCCACAACTGCACCAACTTCAGGTGGTTCATCATGCCCCTCCTCACACATTACGTCCATACCATCGCCACCTAACTCAGACGTATGAGGTGGTGTACCTTCGCCTTCTTCTTGTTGTTGCAGTAGTGGCTGTGAATCAGTGATTTCACTACCACCACCAAATAACTCCTGCGAAGTGTCAAATGCAGCGTATGTGGTGCTTTTAATAGCGCTGGGAGCACTGGCTGCGGGAGATGAGGTCTTCTGTGATAACCTCCCTAGCGTTCTGGACGAGCTCAGCTCGACCAGCAAAAACTTGCTGAAAGTGTTTTGGACGAGCTCAGCTCGTCAATCCCGCCAGGGAGATTTCCTGTTTCTCTGCACCACCCGCTGCAATTTTCCCTCATCAGAGGGATTCCCCAGGATGGCTGGATGCCCGACTGCACGCTGTGGATAGCAATCTGTGCTACCCACAGCATACAGAACAAGCATCCAGCCACCCTGGAGAATCCCTGTGCAGCTGGCGGGGCAGAGAATGTGCTGCGTGCAGGGATTCCCCCTTTGTGTGCGGACGGGTGTCCGTTCTGAGCAGGGGGATTCCCTATGCGGGCTGGTAGTGGCCGGCGGGGATTCCCTCTGTGCAGGAAGGGGGGAGGGTGTCCCCGTTCTATGCTGGCTGGTAGTGGCTGATGGGGACCCCCCTTCTGGGCGGGGGTCCCTGTTCTTTGCAGGCTGGTAGTGGCCGGCGGGGACCCCCCTTCTGGGCGGGGGGGTGTCCCCGTCCTTTGCGGGCTGTGGGTGGCCTTTCCCTCCCCCCCTCCCATCCCCCGTGCACGCCCCCCCTTCCCCCTGAACCCCTTCCCTCGGTGTGAATCCAGTTCTACTCACCCAGGCTGTCTCCAGCAGCGCCAGCAGAATCCCTTCTTCTTCTAACGCCGAAGTCCCGGCCTGTGACGTTACTGCTACGAGGCTCGGTGACGTCACCAAGCCTCGTAGCGATAATTACACAGAGCATGAGACTTCGGGGATGGAGAAAGAAGGGATTCTGCCGCCGCCGCTGGAGACAGCCTGGGTGAGTAGAACAGGACTCACACCGAGGGTAGGGGTTCAGGGGGAAGGGGGGCTTGCATGGGGGATGGGAGGGGGGGGGAGGGAAAGGCCACCCACAACCCGCAAAGGACGGGGACACCCCCCCCCGCCCAGAAGGGGGGGTCAGCATGCAAAGAACAGGGACAACCCTTTGCCCAGAAGGGGGGTCCCCACCGGCCACCCACAGCCTGCAAAGAACAGGGACATCCTCCTGCCCAGAAGGGGGGTCCCCACCGGCCACCCACAGCCTGCAAAGAACAGGGACAACCCCCTGCCCAGAAGGGGGGTCCCCACTGGCCACCCACAGCCTGGGGGAAGGTGTTGGGGGGGGGGGGGGGTAGTTTGTCACGCCATTACTGGCTACACTACACCTGGCACCCCATAACTGGCTACACCTGGCACCCTATAACTGACTACACCTGGCACCCCATAACTGGCTACACCTGGCACCCCACAATTGGCTACACTACACCTGGCACACTATACCTGGCACCCTATACCTGGCTACACACCTGGCTACCTATACATCTGCCTACACACCTGGCTACCCTGACATCTGGCTACATGTGGCTCCCTATACACCTGGCTACACATCTGGGTATTATACTCACCATTGGCGTGCTGATCCTTCGTCGTGTACCTTTGATAGCTTCCCCAGTGCCTTCTTCCATGTCCCTGTGCGGATTTTGCTTCTCCCTCGGCGACGACATGTCCCCCGGCGATCGGCGTTGATGACACCGGGGTCACACAGCGTCATCAACATCTCGCAGTAAACACTTTTTTTAGTTGAATTCAATACAATAATCTGTATTGAATTCAATATAAAAAAAAAAAAAAGGATTGCAAAAAAAAAAAAAGGGTTGAAAACTCTTGGAAATTAATTGAACCACTTTTTGCACGGAAATCCTGGGGAAATAGAACGCCAGGGAGGTTAAATACTCAAGCACGTCCTCACAATTTTGGGAAGTGATGGCACGTGCCTTCTTCTGAGCACTGTACTTTGGTCCAGGTCCGCACGAAATCACAGCAACACCACCTCGCACATACCTGCCAGTGCCAGGTGGCCTTCCTCTGGGTCTTCCTCTACCTGGTTTGTCCATTTTGTCCATCTCGGGGGGAAGCTAGGTATATGCAGTGAGGTGAGTTCACTCAACCAAAGGGTAGCTATATATGCAGTGAGGTGAGTTCACTCAACCCAAAGGTAGTTATATATGCAGTGAGGTGAGTTCACTGAACACAACAGGTAGTTAGATGCAGTGAGGTGAGTTCACTCAACCCAAAGGTAGTTATATATGCAGTGAGGTGAGTTCACTCAACCCAAAGGTAGTTATATATGCAGTGAGGTGAGTTCACTCAACCCAAAGGTAGTTATATATGCAGTGAGGTGAGTTCACTCAACCCAAAGGTAGTTATATATGCAGTGAGGTGAGTTCACTCAACCCAAAGGTAGTTATATATGCAGTGAGGTGAGTTCACTCAACCCAAAGGTAGTTATATATGCAGTGAGGTGAGTTCACTCAACCCAAAGGTAGTTATATATGCAGTGAGGTGAGTTCACTGAACACAACAGGTAGTTAGATGCAGTCAGCTGAGTTCACTCAACACAAAGGTAGTTATATGCAGTGAGGTGAGTTCACTCTACAGAAAAGGTAGATATGCAGTGAGGTGAGTTCACTCAACTTAAAAGGTAGTTCTATGCAGTGACGCAAGTTCACTCAACACAAAAGGTAGTTATGTGCAGCGAGGTGGGTTCACTCAACACAAACGTAGGTGTATGCAGTGATGAGGTGGGTTAACTAAACACAACAGGTACTAGTAGTAGGTAAATGCAGTACTGGGTAGGTAGTACAATGTGCAGCTCCCTGTCACACACACAGGTGTCACTGAATGTGCTGCTGCTGGCAGTGGGACACACAGTATGAATTAGCAATGCTGTCTAAAAAACACAAGTGTCTCACACACACAGGTAGTCACTGAATGTGCTTGCTGCTGGCAGTGGAACACACAGTATGAATTAGCAATGCTGTCTAAAAAACACAAGTGTCTCACACACACAGGTAGTCACTGAATGTGCTTGCTGCTGGCAGTGGAACACACAGTATGAATTAGCAATGCTGTCTAAAAAACACAAGTGACAGTTTCAAACACAGAAAAAAAAAATGATCACACGAGCAGGATGAGCGCTGAAAAGAGCTTTTCTGGGGCGCTATTATAGCAATAAGATTCAGCTAAGCAAGCTAAGAAGGCAAGAGCCTGACTAATCTGTCCCTAGGAGAACAAGTCTGAAGCAGCTGTCCCTATTCTGTCTCTAGCAGGCACACGAGTGAGGCTAATGGCCGCCGGAGCCTGCCTTATATAAGGGGAGGGGGGGGGGGGCTCCAGGGCTTAGTATAGCCGGATTGGCTACAATGCGCCTGCTGACTGTGATGCAGAGGGTCAAAGTTGATCCTCATAGAGCATTATGGGGTGAATCGAACTTCCGGGAAAGTTCGCCGGCGAAGGTGAACCACCCGATGTTCGCCTGGAACTGTTCGCCGGCGAACCGTTCGGCCCATCTCTACTGGCAACCAGTGAAGAGTTTTCAGTACTGGGGAGATGTGTGAGCTGCGGGGGGAATTGGCTAGGAGTCTGGCTGCTGCATTCTGTACTAGTTGGGCGCAGAACCTTATCTGTAGATCCGATTAACAGGGCATTGCAGTAGTCCAGGTGGGAGGATACAAATGCATGAACCAGGGCAGGTAGGTCTTCAGCTGGGATAAGGTGCTTGATTCTCGCTATATTTCTCAGATGGAAGAAGGAAGACTTGACAACAGCTTATACGTGCTGTCTAAGTGTTAGCTTTCCATCCAGAATCACCCCAAGGTTTTGCACAGAGTCTTTATACTTTACGGTATCTCCTCCAATTGCTAGTTTGAAGTGGGGAGAGTTTTGGACTTTATCCATAATGTGCCTACTACCAATAACTCTGTTTTGTCTAAGTTCAGTCTCAACCAGCTGGTGTTCATCCAATTTTGTAATTCCACTAGACAGACATTGATGGATACTGATGGGTCTTGAGTGCCAGGCTTTAAGGACAGACACAGTTGTGTGTCATCTGCATAACAGTGGATGTAACTATTCAGCAGCTAAATTGTGGCACAGTATCACCATATCACCTATGAGGCTAGTGACATCTCAGTCATGTTAGGCTTAGCATGCACTAGAAGATTTTCTATACACAGGTACACAAAAAATACTTCCTTGATATTGATTGCTTACCTGGTTACCATCATGCACCATAGGATAACAGACCCAATTTCAGCAGAAATAAAATCTACTATAGACTGCACTGCTGCTCTAATTGCTAGCTATGAGCTACTTGATGTGGTACAAAGCTATATGGCCATTGGTCACTCTCCTGTTCTGCCTTCTTCCCTCACAAACAGGACCAATCCTCCAAAGAGCAACCATTCCTGATATAATATTTAATGTCTAATATATTAAAAATGTATAGCCTGGTTAAGCACCAAAATGGCAGTGTCTTTTTAAACAATAACCGTGTTCTAATTAGATAATTACTTTTACAGCTTGAGATACTCTGCATGTGTGTCTCAAGCAATCACTACATCGTTCAGTTACACGCTTGCATCACTGCCAGATTTTCCCTTTACCGTATGTGTCTGTCATCAGCATACTTCCCTTGTCACACAGACATTTTCATCTGCTGAAAGGAAATACTTTAATGAATAGGAGTGGGCAGGTCATTAGCTCCTGCAAGCAGATCGCATAGATTCTGTGAAAAATTAATCTTCTGTAAACATTTCTGTCATCAGTTGTTAGGCTGTTCAAACCTATATTATCAGTTTACTCACCTGTTAGGTGATAATAAGTGAAGTTTAGCAGGAGGGGACTTTATAAAGCCAGGCGTGCATCTGTGCCTTGCAATCAATTTGTCTTAGCAATCAATTTAACCAAGCAAAACTATTCATTACCTAGAGCAAAAGGAGGCAGCTATTGCTGATCTTCACCTATCAGTTTTACTTTGCCAGTCCTTTTCCTATAATCCTTTCTGAGCCACTGGCCAAGAATAAGAAGGCAGATCTGGTGATCCGAATTCTTCTGAGTTTTGTAATAAGTGAATTTGCTGCAGGTCAGTCACAGAACTGCAACTAGTATTGTTAGTCAGTAGTAACAGCCCCTAAAGTTGTGCTATATTTTTTCTTTGAGCCCCTTCCCCCCCCCCCCCCCCAAAAAAAAAGGCCTCTCTCATTCTCCTCAAGCCCGCTGAACATATTCAACCAGCACAATGCCACTCGTGTGTGCCTTTTTCTCCATGCATGGGCGGCTTTGTGATACTGTGCATGCGTACTGGCAGGGCCGGCCTTAGGTTTCACAGCGCCCTGAGCGAAACCTGATTTTTGTGCCCCCCCCATTCATCCTCTTCGCGCATGCGTACACACGCACTCACACGCGCACGCGCGCGCACACACACACACACACACACACTTCCTTCCTTCCTTTTCTCCTGAGATATCTCCTAGGACAGTGGCTCCCAACCTTTTTTGACGTTGTTACACATCACGCCAAATGCTCAGATCTCTGTGACACGTCACATATGTATAATAGAAAATATACTATTAATAACCACAAATGGATGGAAAGAGTGCATTATCTTAAATATACTTAAAAATGAAGGCTAGAACCTTTCAGGAATATTAATAAAAACAGTGGCTCAGTTAGGCGCCCCCCCACCCTTTTAGAATGACAAAGAAAGACAATTTGCACCACACTTTATAGCCGCAGTGTCCCCCCCCAAAAAAAATAAACGCCCTCAGACTCAGTATAGGTAGGTAGCCAGGTATAGGTGCCATAGTATAGGATCTCATGTGTAGGTGCTTTCAATATAGGTTGCCAAGCATAAGTGCCCCCAGTATAGGAAGTCAGTTGAAGGTCTCCATCCCCCCCATAGGTAGCCAGGTGTAGGTGCCTCCAGTATAGGTAGCCAGGTGTTGGTGCCCTCAGTAAAGGTAGCCAGCTATAGGTGCCCCCAGTATAGGAAATGGGGTGTAGGTGCCCTCAGTATAGGTAACCAGCAATAGGCGCCCCCTTGGAAGCCGGCACCCTGAGCGACCGCTCCGGTCGCTCATATCAAAGGCCGGCTATGCGTACTGGAGTCTGTACAGTTTGGCCACGCTCGTACATGGATGAGAGCAGAGTCACAAAGAAGACGACGGAGCAGCGGTGTGGTGGAGGAGGGCATGAGAATCCTCTAGACCAGCCAGAGGCTTCCATCCATTAAGATAACTATCCAACACTATTTTTTTTTTTTTTTGCTCACAGGTTTGCTTTGATGAATTCCCAGTGAAATATGTGATTAAACTATACCCTTTTTAGTATTACTGTAAAACCAAACACATGATATTCCATCTAGGTGTTTAATCCCTTGTAGTATGATTTCTTACATTTGCAATGAACTGATTGTGAACTGCTTAAGACCAGGTAGAAGAATTAAAGTGAACCTCCAGACAAAAAATATACTCAGCAGCACCGAAAAGACTTGGTAATTCTTTAACAGTTTCACAGCATCAAAACTTTGTTTTTCTTACCCAAGCCTCATTTTTAGCTGCACAGAATCTAAGCTCCGCCCCATCAAAGAAATTTGCCTGGGCATTTTTCCCCTGATGCTGTGCAAAGCACAATGGGATTTCTGATGTTGTTGTTCTCATTGCCTAGCGTGCAGCTGGGAGGGGTGATCAGGACACAGGGCAGTTGGAACTGTGTCTCATGCTCCCTGTCACCTCCTTTCAACCAAAAAGATGGCTGCCCCCATGAAAAAGATGTCTGCCCCCATAAAATCACAAACATTTGCCTGTTCTTTTAAAATGGGGTGGGTAAGAGATATTACCTATCTATTTTAATTAATATAACTAATGTAACTTAATGACAGTATGTTTGTTTAGGCTGAAGTTCCTCTTTATTAATGACAGCTGTAGGTAAATTCCATATAGCAGAGACACAGCTGTGAGCTGTATATAGGCACAAGGGCAGGAAATGTGAAAGACACTAATTAGAAGACATAATACTTACTCCTTCAGCCAAGAAAACATATAGGAAGTCTCAGCTACTCAATTACAACACACTGACAAATGTGTCTTGCAATACCAGGACTTTTTTTTTGCCTTTTTAGCTCAACGTAATGATCAAGGTTCATAAGCAACCATGCACATAGTTCACTGGATCATGAACATGGCTGCAGTCTTTTTCATAGTTTTTAGATATTTGTGTGAAAGGGATCAGTTTCATGTAAGCATTCTTATTATTGTACAGTATATCAAAGCAGAAGTCCAAGCACCCCCAAATATGAGAGTAAAGCCAGCCAGCACTTAAAAAATAGTGGCTCAATCTTGCAAACCACTTACTACTCCTTTACTGGAAATCAGTCAACAAGAAACAATTACGATCTTAACAATAAGAATTTTAACCAGGAAAGATTCTCATAAGGCCAGACCAATGAATCACTGGCTTTGGTGCCACATTATGCCCCAATAAGATTATTTACACCACATATAACAGTTTGTGGTTGTGCTGCCAATTGAGGAAGTGTGAGTCTTTAGTCAACTAGCAAAGCTCATTAGATGTGGATCACAGCAAGGTACAGTAAGGATATATACCTAATTTTTCAGACCATAAGACGCATGTAGGTTTAGGGGGGGGGGGGGCATACCCCCCCTTCCCCCAAAGATGGCTGTGTCTAAGTTACTCTATCTAAGCTACATTGCCTAGCTACACTTCACTAACCCCTGCTACCCCATCAGTTACACTGCATTTCACTCCACTAACTCCTGCTGCCCCTACCAGTTACACTGCACTACACTACAATCACTACACTAACCCTTGCTGCCGGCTACATTAACTACCCTACATCTTCTGTGGAAGCTATCACATGATCCAGCCTGCGTACTCCTCTCCTCCATCACTACATGCTTCGGTCCTTCCGCTCTACACACACTCCTCTCTTCCTCCACCTGCAGCTGCTGTCGCTATATGCTGAGGCTGAGGCAGAGCGTGTAGTAAAAGAGACAGAGGAGGTGAGGAGCACACCAGCTGGTTCGTCAAGTGCTTCTACTGTGCACTCTACACTATAACTTTTTACCGTATGTTTGCACTAATTTTTTCTCACAGTTTTGGGGGAGAAAAGTGCGTCTTATAGTCCAAAAAATATGAGATATGAAAAGAATACTTTTAAAAAAGAACAAAGAATTCTGTCTTTCACTATAATACACAGCTAACAAGCGGTCTTAATGGTTGTAAACCTGCATGGTTTTCTTCACATGCTGAATGAAAACCCCCTACCCTACATTACAGTCTGCAGTGGTGCAATACTGAGGCGAAAGAAGCTCCCGACATTAGCATCTTTAAATCTATTTATGGCACTCTCCACTGATCCATTAATGTAGACCAATAAAAATCCACCCTGGCGAAGATTCCTCTTTCTAGAATGAAATGCTTGGAGCATCAAATTTCTTTTGAAAAGCTGTACAGTTTGTGTAGAGGAACCATTACACTGGCAGCTGTAGTCTTGGTAGCTAATACTTGTGGGAAAACATATATAGATCCATTAAGCCATTGTACAAATTATACAAGCAGATTTAAAAATTCAATACATGTAAACGCTACCTGATAAGAGGTTGTGAACTGGAGTTGCTATGTTAATATCTTGCAGATGTTCAAAGGTTTCTGTGTGGAACAGACGCAGTGTAGAGCCAGATGTAAAGGCAATCCAGATGCCGACTCCAGCCACGGCCATGTGAGAAATCACCATGCCCTCTTCTTGGTGGGCTTCAAATTGGTGCTAAGAAAAGGAAAAACAAAGCTTATTTTACATATAAGAAAAAAGGAAACATTTTAACACCATAGAAACAACCTGGTTTCATAGGAAAATGAGAGATTTACGTCTCAAGATTTTGTTGAATTCATTATTCTCTTACAGGACATGGCTAACACACGTACTATTTAATGTGAATATTTTATACATGCTCACTAAATTTTGGACAGTTGACAGCTGATTAAGGACAGTTGAGTCCGAAACATGTCAGCCATGATGCCTGTCGAGTTTTAATTGGGATATGTCCTCAATAAAGGTTGCTTTAATCTGATAAGTGCGGACCATTTCCTCTCACTAAATTTTTGTGATATATGATTTTTCCATTTGGTCTGCTACACAGAACTACACAAAAACTGTATAAGTTAATAATCTGCATACTACGGTAAATCACCTTAATGATTGCCCTTGATCATGAATGTAATTATCCAGCATTATTAACTATTCTTCCGAAAAATTATGGTATCTCAAAATTGTTTTGTTGACTTGAGGGACAGATACCATATCCATAAACACAGATCTCCAAGAGCTGCATTCCATCACAAAGCATTACAAAAGTGAAACTGACAGATGACTCAGAAAATGTGTTACAGAAAACAACAAAGTGTAATAAGCACAACTAAAGGAACAACTGAATGAACGTCTTTCAAATGAAATCAAAGATAGCTTTATTGGCATGACCAAGATTCATAAAGGCATATAGGAATGTACTTTAAAGCCCCATCTACACGACACGATTCTTTGTACGATTCGATTACGATTCTATTTACGATCCGATTAAATCCGACATGTCCGATCGGGATTCGATTAGATTCAATTCGGACATGTCGGATTTAATCGGATCGTAAATAGAATCGTAATCAAATGGTACAAAGAATCGTATCATGTAGATTGGGATTAACATTTGAAGAACGCCAAGACACATGAAATAAAAGGATCTATCCTGATTAATCATTATTTGCAATACATGTTTACATTCCCTTTATTCTTGTTTCTAATACATAGTATGTCATAGCCAAGTATGAACCTGTTCAACATAAATGGTCAATGAGATGGAAATACATTTTAATTGATGCCTATTTTCTAGCAACTTCATGCAAATTAACACATCTTGAAAATGAGCATGCACATAAAATTAGCATGCCATGCCATCTCAGAATTATTTGCGTCTCATTTTCCATCCCTACTGTCCATCCTTTTGTGTCAAACCACTGAAGATATAATGGAGTAACTTAGGCTAAACATGTGTCTGTACAATCCCAATCCTGCGTACTTCTAGTCTATGTTACATTTTCTTTTACCCACTGTAAGTGTTAAGAATTTGGGCTCTACATTTTCTGTAGCATAACTCTCATTGATAACCAGTGGTCATAAAATCCTCTGTGGCTGAGAAACACTTCTGAGCACAGGAAACAAATGAAAAGTTCAATAGTTCAGGATTTGTCAGTATGGGAGCTAAATGAACATTTAGAAACTGTATACTCTTTTGAGGGGGGGGGGGATTAGGGTTTGTTAAGTGCCATAAGACGTGAAAGACTGTACTGGAAGTTGTTTCTAGCCTGTGTGAATAATTGCTAATCTATGGACCACTAAAGCTGTGGCAAGTAGTTGCTCTAGTGTCTAATAGTTGTCAGCTGCGCTAGATAACATAAGCAGCAACTGTTAAGGTGTACACACACACACAATATTGGTTGTACAGAAAATTTGAAAGCCCTTTTTTTGTTTGTTCGAGAAATCTGATTGAATTTCCAGATTTTTTTTGAGATTCACTAATCAGTAGATTCTGTATACCAGAGGCCATGCCTGGCTTTACTGAAATGAGAACGGTGACCATGCACACCTTCATATTCACCACTAATCATCATCAGCAGATATTGAAATAACCCACACTGGGGCTTATCTGAATTTCTCACAAAGCAACTCTTTTGATCAAAATGAATGGACCATTCCAAATGCTTGGCAGGAAGTTAAAATGTTGATTGTCCCACTCGGAGCCTATTTGAATTTCCTGCCAATGATTTCCATTGGGTCACCTGAATGGTTCAAAGGGAAGCCCTGGTGATCAATTCAAAAATACCACGGACAGGACTCCTAGTGAATACAGTGGCAGAATGCGGTAAGGATGGATGGTGGGAAGCATTGAGCAAGCAAGATCACTATGTACATGTAAATCTTACTGATGCATGGTGAATAAGGGCCATAGAAACTATCTGGGTTTTTAACCCTAGGGCTCAGTCTCCACTCATGACAGGTCTGTTCAGCACAGAGCAAAGGAGACAGTTCAGTGTCCACTCCATTTTCTCGTCTGGCCAAATGCGTATGCACCATAGGTGGCTATGGGCACTGCATCTACTCATCCGGAGAAACAAAGCAGATTGGGAATTTGCGTTTTTTTTTTCACAAATGAAAGCAGTCCCTATTTTAAACAATAGGATCCGTTTCCTGCATTGCTTTGAGCTCCTGAAAACGTACCAAACAGGAACGTTTTTAGAGGCAAGTGGAAACCAAGCCTTACAGTGGAGGGGGGGGGGGGGGGGGGAGCCCAAGCTGATGAAATCGAAGTAGGATTGGGACTTGCTTGTTTATCTCATGACCTCGCATGTACCTTCTAAAACAGATGTGATGTTTGTGGCGTTATACTGTGTGTACAAGTGTCCCACGGCATTCACAACCTCTTTTTCAGCAATCCAATGAGTTGGAAAATATTTGGCTGATTGCTGTTGAGTTTCGCAGCTTGTTCTCCCTTTCCAGCAGACAGAACATGCTGTTTAGCAGAGAGTCAAGCAGCGCAACTGTACAGCGATTGAAAGATAAATTGTCATCCCAAGTCAATAATGAAAAATCATTTTGGGGCGGCAATCACAGTATGTATGAATCTTTAGTTATTTACCAACATGTATTTATATTTTATTGTTGAAATAAAAACCCTCTTTCACACCTGTGTGGAAGCTCTGTTCAGTCATAATCCATTATATGCATGAAAATGAAAAGATTACCTTTGTACCTAGAGGAACACTTCAAGCATTCAGATTAGAGTTAGCTGTATACATGAATAGCATGAGCAAAGTTGAATGCACCAGACAAAGGGCTAAATTTTATATAGTCTGAATAGAAGGTTATGTATAATAGCGTGAATAACATAATACCGTACATCTCAAAGGTCTGGAATGAGGCTCCAGCACATGCTGCTCATTACAAAAATGTTCATGCTTGCTCCAACTTGATGGTATAGAATGTTAATTTTTATAAACTGTAAATACTGGATTATAATACCAATCTAGTGACTCAGCTTGAATAGTCTTGAATAGTATTACTACTGCATAAGAGGTATAATACATTTTCAAAAATGTACAGTGTAATATGTCCTATATGCCTTTACTTTGTCAGTCTGTAAAGGACAAGGAGGAAAAAGGAAGGGGAGGGGGAGAGCGCACTCAATAGACAATTTGAGAAAACTGGTTAGCCAACCGTAGAATAATCTCACCTGAGATTCTTGCCGATTAGCCCATATGGGTTGGTCAGCTGAAGAGCTTTTGTCCCACTCAGAACCGAGGACCAGGTCTTTCCAGCGATCTTCCTCCACAAGATGTACCGGAACATATGCTCCTCCGTCCACTAAACTTCAGTCCTGGATCAGATTTATTTCCACTCCTTGCAAATGCTACCTACCACTATAGGCGGCCACATTTATGCAGAGGAGTGTCTGCACAGAGGTGTCTTTAGCCTGATGAAAGAGTTGAGCTCTCGGAAACGCATCGCTGTTTCTTAGAATAAATACTTTTAACTACACTATATGGCAGCCGCCATTTATCTTTTCTACCACGCACCTGCTTGTCAGCTCACAAACCTCCCTCCAGCTGCCTGCTGCTTGCTTGTGTGAGACACGCAGAGCAGAGTGGAGTTTCTCCCAGCCATTACCCCTCACACAAACTGAGCCAGCTCCTGGCTCCAAGAGCTCCTGCAGCCTGTGGCTTACAAGTGTAATGCTGGGGATACACGGTACGTTTCTGTACCGTGTATCGAGCAGCTGATCCGGCCAGCTGATAATTTTCAGCTGGTCCAATCACGCTGCTCGACCCCCGCCCGCTCGATCCCCGCTGGCGAAAATGGCAAGGAATCGAGCAGCTGATGAGGAGCGCCGGCGGGGACGAGCGGTAATCGATCTGTGCACACGTGCGGATGAGCGGGGAAGCGGCGGGAGTCGATCCGCCGGCTAATCGCCCGCCGGATCGACCCGTGTATTCCTAGCATAAAGCATACAGAGCAGCGTGGAGTAATCTAGGCACAAACTTGGTTCCTCCTGCACATCCAAGATACCTCTGTGCAGACAATCCTATGCATAAATGCGTCCGCCTATAGCGGTAGGTAGCATTTGCAAGGAGTGGAAATACATCTGATACTTTGCCTATACTTTACATCGGTATTGCCAAGATCGCTCCCTCTGTCGAGTACAGAGGTCAAACAACCTTTTCTTCCTTTACTTTGTCAGTGGGAAACCCATATCTGAGAGTCTCAGTACACGGAGCTGCATTTTTTTGCCTTCCCACTTAGTCTAATAAAAAGTCTATGGTCTATGTGAGTATCCACCCCTAGACATGAATCCTATTTAGGAAGAATAAATCATACCACTACTAGAACTGTGTTCTCCTTATGGACCAGAGCAATTTTCACATTTCAGCAGTCCTCCCACCAATAATGTTATCACTACTTCTCACACCAAAATGATCTATACATTGTTTTTGCCACAAATTGGACTTTTTGTGACACTTTTTTTTAGTAATTACTTTATTTTTTATGCATTTTTAAAGGGAAAAATAGGGGGAAAAAATGAAAAAAACGACACCATTTCTCCACTTTCAACCCCTATAGTTTTAAAATAAACAACAATGCTATTGTAGATAGAACCATAAAATCCCATGGTTAAGGTTTGCTCTCTATTCTCTATGTAGAGAAAAGTTATGTTCAGATATTGGCCTCAATTCACTAAGCTTATCTCCTGTCTATAATAACGTTTTTAGAGTGGTCACCATGGTGACGAGGCATGTCGTATCCAGGAAATATTTTACCTCAGGCAAACCTAAAGTTAACTCTTCTGTCTTTAAGTTAACTCTTCAATCCTTAAAATAACTCCAGAGTTAAAGACAGGCTGTTGATTAACTGCATGTGAAAATAACTACAGAGGAGGTAAATTAACTACAGAGGAGGTAAATTAACTACAGAGGAGGTAACTTAAGGAATGAAGAGATAAGATAACTCTCTTACTGTGTGGAGGTAAGTTTTCTCTTGCCTTATCTCCAGCATGATCTTAGTGAATTGAGGCCAATCACATTTTTTCCTGATAAATTTACTTAATGTAACTCGGAAAAGTGAAAGATGTATTAGTAACATTTTAACTATAAAAAAAAAACAAAAAACACAATCACTGAGAATAAGGATCAGTACTTTTTGCAACCACCTGTTTTAGAGGACTACTATTGTGAAAAAATGTAAAATACATACATAAAACATGTACATTTGTCTCAATCTAAAGCCATAACAGGCTTTTGGCCAATAGGGATTGAGAAAGTAATAACTGCCTCTATATGCCCATGTGACAAAAGAGGAAATGTTTTAGACAGACTGGAAGTGAACAGGCAGCTCTTTAGTTGCTGAAGTTCTTAAAGCGGACCCAAACCAAACATTTTTTTAATTCAAAATATTTAGTTGCACCACTCTGACACATACAAATATAAATAAACACTCTTTCAAGCCTATGAGCATTTCAGTGCATGCTTTTCACTCTCCTCTTTGCATAACTAGGGTTATACAGGTGGCAGCCATTAGCAATTCCTCCTTTGCTGGACACCATCTACTCCACCAGTTTGCTGGATTTTTTGCCGGCAATATGAAAGGAAGGGAGGGGTTTCTCCAATAAATGTAAAATATTTTATATTTGTCATCATGCAGCTAAAAAAAGGCTGCTATTAATTATTATAATTTAGAAAATAGATTTTATTTCTGAAATCTTGTATTTGTAGTTTGGGTCCACTTTAAGAACTAGCGAAGGCACTTTCCTTTTCGGTTTTAAAACTTTTTGTTTTTTTTTTTTACAGTATTTTGCATGGTTAATTTAAGTTCCTTATATTTGCCTCTGAAGAAGCTTTCTTAGCGAAACAGCTGTCAGGCATCCCCTCACCCCCACTGTGTACCCCGCTGTCTGTCACACCGTGGATTAAAGGTACCTCATTTTTGCTATCACAGTGCCTCGATTTTCTTTTTCTCCGCATGCAATGTATGTCTCTGAGAGCACGTTTTAGCATACTGTACAGGATCCGGTGCACCCAATGATTCTCGCCCACATCTAGTGCCAGTCTCCTCCTCTTAAGATTGCATTTAATTTAAAATAATGTTATGTTACAAATAAATAAATACAAAATAAATATATATAACAAATATAAAATTAGAGCTAGACAAATCAATTTGTAATTTACAGTTTTTGGTGGAGGCGCCATTGCCTATCATGGCGCTTGAGTCTAAACTACGCTGGCTAGCAGGTCATTTTTTGGTTTATTGACCTGGTGAAGCAGGAAATGCAAGAGAAACTCTTTGTGCAATAAACTCTTGAAAAAGCAATTGAGTTATACTTGCTGCAGATGCTGCTTGATGATCTATGGGAGACATAAGCCAACCATACCTCTCTTTTAAACATTTTTTTAAGTGTTTATTATGTTTTTGGGTGCCTTCACCAAAATCTGTTACTTAATACACCCCTGTTGGGAGGTAAGGTTGTATATTTTAGTGTAGTTATTACCTCAGGACCTACCTAATTACTGGGAGTGCAACGTTCAAGGATCCTCTCAAGCCCGAAATGGGGCGGGAATCCCTGCATAAGCCATATCAGTGGTTGCAAACTGATGCAACCAGAAAATTCAAAGTGAGTTTCCATACACACATATATGTGGATCCCATACATACAGTATATATATATATATATATATATATATATATATATATATATATATATATACACAAAACTGTTTAAAATCAATTAAAATAAATAGAGCATGGATATAATAGTTATATATAACATAGTACAGTACAAGTGCACCAAGGATTCATTCCTATGAATGACAATGACTCGAGCACTGCAAAATAAAGTAATAATAAAATGTATTGTATGAATTTTGTTTTCATTGAGGTAAGCCACTTCACCCTTTCTTAATTCCTTTGTGCTTGTTTCAGGAGGTTAGAGGAGTGTACCCTGGCCCTGTGGAGCCCTGCCACCACCAGGACCAAAGGTTGCTTTTTACATGAAAAGTGCGACCGCATCCAGTTTTTGTAATGGACCCCCGAGTGGAGTCGGGTTCATATCTCTCTACCTGCTTCTAGTGGTTGGTTGCCCCTTCCGCAACTTCCCTTTGTGAGTTCCACCTTTCGTCACATCACTGTGATTTTAGCTTGACATACTACACCATTGGGGCACCTGTTGTCTCTGTGCTTGTCTTTTTTAGGGTGTCCATTCACTTTCCTGTCTACAATCCTAATCACATGTCAATAAGTGAAGGTTGATAACTCTTATGCTAGGTACACATGATATACATTTTCTGTTAGATTTACCTGCCAGATCGATTTTTCCAACATGTCCGATCCTTATTTCGAACGATTTTCCGATCGATTCCCATAGAAGTGAACGGAAATCGATCAGAAAATCGATCGAAATTAAGATTGGATATGTTGGAAAAAAAATTGATCTGGCAGGTAAATCTAACAGAAAATTCTATCGTGTGTACCTAGCATTACTCTGTCAGTTTCTGAGATCCCAACTAGGTATTCCAAGGGATTTATTTGACATTGACCAATGAAGTAGCTAGCACACAAATAAATACAGGCTTTACAATTGAATGACTACCAGGATCTATGACATTAGTGCCTGGCATGGGGCTTTAAATAACATTCACTAACATTGGATTTAGTACATACTGTTCTGAAAGCTGTTAGGGCTCGATTCCACTGTTGCGGTGCGGAATCGCCTGGATTCCACTGCAGAAGAAATCGCATGAGGCTGCGTTTCCACATGCGGATTTAGCCGCGATTTCGCATGCGATTTCGCATGGCAAGGAGCCAGGCGAATTTAACCATGTCACTGCCTGAGTACAGCTCCATAGCAAACAATGCGAAATCGCACGCGAAATCGCGGGGAAATCCGCATGACAAAGCCGCATGCGATTTCCCTATTAAATACATTGCATGCGAATCGCATGCATTCCACTCCCAGGCGAAATCGTTGGCTCTTTTGTGCGTTTTTTCACCGCTGAAAAAAACGCACATCACCAACGCAACAGTGGAAACAGGCCCATCCACTTGCATACCATGTGCGAATCTGCATGCATTGGACGCATGCGGATTCGCGATAATGGAAACGAGCCCTGATGCTTTCTAAACACACCCAAAGCATTTGTGTTAAAGGTGTAGAAATGGCAAATCTACTTTATTGACCAGATTTTGAATTTTACATACGGTATTTTTTTTCTTAAACTCTCTTAGTATTTAATAATTGATAAGTGCGGATCATATGAAGATGCAGCTGATAGCAATATCTTCTGTTTTCTACAGTTTTTTTTTCAGTCATATTATTGTACTTAAATTACATAGAGTATATTCAGGCTTTTACTTACCTCAATGTTATAAGCTTCTTTGTTAATTATAGATATCTGTCCTCCTGAGGCAGCCCAAATATTTCCATCCATCACCAACAGATTCCGGACAGGTAAAACTCCTAGTTTTATAAGCTTTGGAGAATCTACATTCCACAACCCATCTATACGAGGATAAACAAAAGCACGTGTAAATTTCCTGATTCCTGAGTATACTGGCATACTAATCAAATTATAATAGTATCTATAAGGGAAGCCTGACACATATACTGTATTTTTTAAGCCATATTTTATGCTAAGAAGCACTTTGTCCACTTTTTTTTACTATACTTTTTTTTTCTAAACCCCTCCCTCCCACCCCCAGGCAGCCAATCCTGCGATCGGCTGTCATAGGCTTCTGCCTATGAGAGCCGATTGCTCTCTTGTCTCCCAGGGGGACAGCAGTGTCACACGGCTGTCCCCAGTACAGCGCTGCTGCTGATCGCAGCGCTGTACTACCAGAAAACAGCAATCGCCGCTCGGAGACTGAAGGCGGGGCGGAGCTCCGCCCCTCGAGCAGCCTGCGCGTGGTCTCTCGCAAAATGCAGCCCCAGGACTTGACACCAATTGGTGTTAGGCGGTCCTGGGGCGGTCTTTAAGTAGTTAACTAGTATTGGTCAGACCTTGGATAGAGAGAATAACTTAACCAGTCTTTCCATTATCCATTAGTTGGCCCTCCCATTGAACACTGAGCATTAGAATGCCGTATGTACATTTTATATAGCATATGACAAAATTAAGGAATTGGTTTATATGTTATTCTAATAGAATTCTAGTTGTATGCTCCCAAATAATGAAAATGCATCATCAGACACAGGGCCGGTTCTAGACTCTCTGCCTGAGGCAAACTTGCGAAGATGTGAACCCCCCCCCCCCCCCCAATTGGAATGATCGCACAGCACCAAACAATTTGCACTACACATTATAGCTGCAGTGAGCCCCCCCAAAAAAACACCCTCAGTATAAGTAGGTAGCCAGGTATAGGTGCCCCCAGTATTGGCAGCTAAGTACACTTGCCCCCAGTATAGGTTGGCCAGGCACTCTCTTCAATTCCTGTTTCTGCCTGTTGCTGCCCCCAGACTTCTGCCGCCTGAGGAAGTCAACTCACTTGGCATCATGGGCGGACCGGGCCTGATCAGACATCAGTAAACTTTTAATATGACTATGAGAATAGAAGTAGGAAACATATGGCTGGTATGGATATGCATATAAAATTGAATAGCTACAACTATTTTCAGCAATCTTTATGAATCACATTGGATAATTAAACTAAAAAGTTTACTTTAAAATCCAACAGATGTCTACAATACCAGAAATAAAATAAAGCAAGATTGTGCAATTTTGTTTTTTACATTTAACTTTATTTTTGAATCAATGTAGGAACATGTCACATGTATACTATACTAAGTATGCTTGCATTCAAGCAGCAGGGACAGATTTAGTATTACAGGCTTGTGCCAAAAGATTACATAGCCTCCTTTGCCTCTGGGATAGACTATCTGGCACCACCGTCACATGTGGTTGTAGCATGGTGCCAATCAATAAACAGCATACATTCCCCCTCAAAAATTGACAAACAACATGTATTGAAAATAAATACTAAAAGGGCATATTCTACTACCAAAACAGACTAAAAACACATGCAATAAAAACATATTGGTGACACTTTTAATGATAGTTATATTAATACAGATTTATAATTCATATTTTGCAGGCGAAATGTAATATTTTCAAACTTGTTTTACTGAATGATTTGGCATGTTGTATAGTGTCATTTTGCTGCTGTGCCATTTGATCAGGTAGCGTACTCCTTGCTCCACATGTATTAAAAAAGGCAAAATCTTTCATAGCTGTACAGCACCAAGGACGAAAAAAAAAAAGAACATTCATCTAATAGGCACTTGAGTATAAACTGGAAGCAATGACATGTCCTCACCTGTGAGAAACCATTTACAGCTATGAAAAGACATTAAGGTGACTTATAGTTCCCCACCCCGGCAATACTATTAATAGAGCAAACAATTTAAGTGCTATTGATTTTGAGGGCAACACATTTATCTTTTTTACCTACAGTTTTGCTCCTTTAAAGCTCTACAGCAGCTGTAGTAACTATTGTAAAATCGATATTAACTTGTTTCAGTTAATGATGACATTCAGATGTGTTTGTTTTGAGCCTTATATCATTCCTTTTTGTGACTGCTTGATAATTATGAAGATTATGTTTCCGAGTATGGTTTATCTGCCTGATAATCAATCATTTATGCATTGTGTAGTGCAAATATCGTAGTCTAGGAGCTATCTTAGAGGGAAGCTAATTAACTTATCTGTACGTTTTTGGAATGTCGGAGAAAAACCCGGAGGAAACCCACACAGACACGGTGAGGACATACAAACGCCTTGCAGATGTTGACCTGGTTGGGATATGAACCGGGGACCCAGCGCTGCGAGAACGCTAACCACTACACCACCGTGCTGACCATCTATGAAAAGTAGAAACAACCATCCCTAAAGAGATAGTCATTAATACAATGCTGCTTTTCTAGTTTTGATTAAATATTTTGGTAGCTACTACACATTGCCAGGCACATAAAAAGGAATTACAATCTGGCATAATACATACACAAACGAACAAAAATCTTGTTTCTGTACACTTTATTGCACATACCATTTTTTGTTTACAAAGATGACATTACTTGTGGACAAAAGAAAGTCCCCCCAGCTCAAATAACATTGCTATGAGTGGTCATTGTATGTAAAATATACCGTACACAATTAATCTGTAATCTTTAGTGGAAAAAATAATAAAAAGCTCTTCTGTAGTTATCCAGAGCTGTTTAGGTTCTACATTTATTTTTAATTTGCAGCAGGTAAGAAGACTACGGTAGCTATTTGATAAGCTCTCTTCAGCCTGTTAATCCTCTCAGTGCTCCCTGCAAAGTGAAACTAAAATGAAAAATAATCTGACTCTCAGTAACTTTTCATGAAGAAAATGTTTGTCTATAAGGTTTTATCATAGTGTGGTAGAGAGGAAATGTTGACTATAGTCCAGGCCGGCAAGCCCCAGAAAGAAAGGCTGCATCTGAGTAACCTCACGGTCCCCGCCCAAGGCTTCCCCCTGGGACTCTTAACTGTGAAGGGTCACTACATGCCCACCCCGTCCCATGTTGCCTGCAATACCCCAGCTCCTGCATGTGATGTGTCTGCGAACAGACTCCTAAGCCAATCTCTTCCAGGACTTTAGCCCAACACTCTCCACCAGACTTCTCAAACTATTAAAGAAATTGTGTCTTCAGTATCTGTATCTCTGTTTCTTTTTTCCCTGCCACCTGTAACCAGCATAGGAAGTGACGCCAAATCTTTGTTACAGGAAACTGATGGTATTTGAGTGTCAAAATAATGTGGCAAAGGAAGGTCTGAAAACTTAGAAGGTAAAAACAATGTGATCCACCATAAATGCATTAGTGCACTAAACTGAACGTATTTGTTTGCTGGGGAGTCGAGTGTTGCTCCCTTTTGACAGATAAAATTACAAACATTTTTTAAACATAATAGAGAATTTATTTTGTGAGTTGAACTAATACTTGACCCAGCTGATTAGTATGAAATAGTAGTACAACAGAGGCACCAAGACAATTAATATACCCTAAAAACAGTTTAAAAAGGGAGGTATTGGTGGACTTGCCTGTCTATTTTTAACAGTTTTTATAGTGTAATCTTCTTTGTGCCTCTGTGGTACTACTACTGTGTTCACCCTTGGTGGAAGGTTGTTGCCCATTTTATTAGATCTACAGACAGCAACCTGTGTAGGGTCAGATCATGTTACCCACCTGCATGTACGATAGCTGCCTGTGTGGCTACCTTTGTTAGTATTATTTAACACAAAGAACCTGTACCCACATTGCTTTGCCAAACTACACTATTTTGAGCTCTCAAATTCCTCTTTTGTCTTTCTATCACAAGATTGGCATGTTTGCATTAGATGCACGGTTTTTAGGATGCTGGCATTGTGTTTCACCATCATAACTCAGGATTGTTTTGCGCTTTAGATCTTCAACAATATTTTTAATTAGAGTTTGTATCCACATCATTCACCAAACTCTAACTGTCCTTTTTTATGAAAACTTCCCTGTTGATGCCCACTAGCTGTCCCTCAGAGAAGCGCACAGTCTCATTCCTATCAGTAGTGCCCATTACATCCATCACAAAGATAGTGTCCACAGACCGCATCCCCACTTAATTAACAAAAAGGCCAGCCAGTCTGAGAGGTCATCTTTTGGTGAGGGGCGAGATGCATTTCAGATCTCCACCCTCTCCACAGTTGTGTCCCTCCTACGCAAAGGAGGGAGTGTCTGGTTAAGGGCTCTGCCTCTTACACAGGAGACCAGGGTTTGACTCACGGCTCTTCCTGTTCTGTAAGCTATCTAATGTACCACTGCAGCAAAAATGTCTATAGCCCAGTGTGACACATCTGTCTTTTAGGTCCATAACTGAAGTCTGTCTGGAATTATGCAGTTGCTGTGTTTGCATTTCAATCAGCGGGTGGATCACAGCCACTCCTGCCTAACCCCAATCGTCATTTTTCATTGAATGCAACATTTGATCATATGACATTGATTACATACTCAGTTTATAGATTGCCCAGTAAGCTCATGGTGAACCAGAACTACTAGGAGTGTAAATAAGGAACCAAAAGCCCTCTGACTAAAAACACTACACAAAACAGAAATTTGGCTTCTAAAAATAGAAGGTATTTGGGATTACTCAGGCTGGAGTAAGCATAGGAGGTATCCCCACAATGCATCATTGCTGAATATGCAAACTGTCTCTTCGTTGTCCATGCAAGCCAAACACACCTCCAGAGCCGCTGGAATGCCAAAATGTGTCAGCTTATCTTTTACAAATACCTTTGGCTTTAAATTTCTGTTTTGATTGAGTTTTTAGTAATGAAGGCTTTTTTGGCCCTTACATACTCATAGGAGTTCAGGTTCACCATGAGCTTTCTGGGCTATCTGTAACTCTAGGTGTTTCTATTCCCTCAAAGCACCATCCCATGCTTTGATCATTTTTCCCCTACACGCTGGTTTTTCCTGCCTGTACAAGCCTGTCTATGCTAAACTTTGTTGCACTGTGGTGCCAAGCCCAATTCCGAGCACGACTCATCATCGTGCTTGGCAAAATAAAAGATACCGATTCTGATTTAAGTCCTACCTCATAAAGCCATATTAATCCATGCCATGAACTGAGGAGGACAAACCAGTCCGAAACAGTCTGCATGCATGTTGGATTATTGTGGCTCTGTACAATTAACAAGCTAACACATCATTGCATTCCAGTGATTCTGGAGGTGTGTTTGGCTTTCAGGGACCACAGAGGGATGATTTGCATATTCAGCAGTGATGCACTGTGGGCCACCTCATGCTCACTCTAACCTGAATAATTGCAAACACCTTCTGTTTTAAAAAGGCAAAAAAAGTTTATACTCCGTTTATGTAGCCTAGGTTTATCAACACATTCTCTTTAAATAGTGTTGGGTATTTTCTGCAATGTCCCATACTCATCCGAGATCATGTGCAGCATACAAATACACAATAACTCTATACAAAAACATACAAGCTTAAAAATGGTACGATAATGCATAACTAAGTAGATTTTTCTTTTTATAAAGATACGCTGTAGAAGAGAAAATGGAAACAAGACTGATAATTGCTTGCTACTGGCAAAACATTCACTTTTCGGTTTTCTCATCATACCTTCCAATGGAGTAACATGTAAATACAGCATAATAAAGCATTTCCTTGTTAATAGACACAAAATTGTCCTGACCTTGACACCCTATTAATAACCTCTTTTTCTCTTGAACACCAGTAGAACACTGTTGCTTTGATGAAACATGTGTGACTGCAAACCTTTGCACCAAAACAGATGTTATTTAGCTTTGCCTGAAAGAAAAGACTGCAATACATCCTATTAATCTGCTTTCTATGCCTACTAGCTCGATAAACACAGCCGACAAATATAGGTCACTGCTGAGGAAAAAAAAAAATGTTAGCCTGCTGCCAGAGCACCGAAGGGCATATCTGGAAGGGCAATGTGATGGCACAATTCTTCAGTATTACAAACCACAGGCACTGCCATCTTATTGGCAGGTTCAACTTAAAAAGACATAACTGATACTGAAGCTTAAAACACACGGTGAAAATAATCTTAGGTGTATATAAATCTAAAAAGTAACTAGACATATACAGCAGTATATATTTTATGTGTGCTTGATGGAATGCGTTATATCTATTTGACCTTTCTAAAGCCTAATACTGAATTAAGAAAAGACCAGCTTGCCTAGCCCTTCTGAGACACCACAGCTGAGATGTTTTTTTCTGGTGGCTGCATCTAGAACCATCTTATGTATGATGTATTACATTTTGATCATAAAATATAATACAAATACAATAAAGGGACTGGTATTACCAGTACAAACACCTCTCCGTACAGTATTTTTTAATGTATTTTTTTTGCACTTGGTGGTGTGGAATTTTCTCTAATAATATTTCCCCTATGGTTTATTCATTTTTTAAAAATATATAATAAGGTTATCTTTGTGGAATCTTGTACCTAATATTAAATACTGAAACGGAAAATAAATGCGTCATACAGCAAAAGGTTGGAAAAGGTTTTTTTTTTTTTATGTGAAAAAAAAATGACTTTAAAAGGAAAATTAACATGAATTACTATTCTGATTCTGAATAATATATTACACAAATACTATAGATGTATGTGTACACAGACTATTGACAGCTGACTGTTCTTTAGTCACTCTAGAGGACAGAACAGATCATCAATGTTTCTTTCTTTGCACATCTTATCAAGTGACTCAGAGCTCAGACTGGCTGCAGGTTCTAAATTTGATTTGTTGTGTCTGTGCACTGCAGCTGGGCTACATTTTTAAAATAGAACATAACATTTTTGTAATACAAATAAATTTTTTTCTCCAGTGACACCAAAATATTGCTTGTCACTCTTCCCCACTATGGCCCATATGCAGTTAATTTTACGAGTTATCTCCTAATGCTAAACATACACGGTTCGAGAATGTTCTTATCAATCGAGCCGTTGATGACTCGATTGATAATATCCGACAGGTCCGAAGACCCGCCGGATAGATTCCCCGCATGAACCCCGCGGACGGACAATAGCGGGGAATCGAGCGGCGGATAAGGAGCGCCGGCGGGGACCGATCCGCGCGCACGAGCGGGGACGCGCCGGCATTGAGCCACTGGCTCGATACCGGCGCATAAACGTATCGTGTATGCCCAGCAATAGAGATAATTTTCATTTTCTCTTTAAACTACATTTTTCAGCATCTTACAATTTGAAAAAGTACCCAAAAGTTGGTGAAAAGGTGCCATCAAATGTATTTTGAGTATTTTCTTACTTGTTGGTAGCTTAACCACTTGCCGACCGCCCACTCATAACGCGCGTCGGCAAAGTGGTAGCTGCAGGCTAATTAATCAGGAAACAGCCACTCGCGTGAACGGCTGTTTCCTGTCATTTCACGGCGGGGGGCTCCGTGAATAGCCTGCGGGCTGCCGATCGCAGCTCGCAGGCTAAATGTAAACACAAGCGGAAATAATCCGCTTTGTTTATATTTTTACAACGCTGCTACAGTAGCAGTGTTGTAGTAGATCAGCGATCCCCGGCCAATCAGCGGCCGGGGATCGCTGTCACATGACAGCGGGGAGCCTGTTAGAGGCTACACAGGACAGATCCATTCCTGTGCAGCCTCCGATCTCTCGGGCAGGGAGGGAGAAGAGGGAGAGGGGGAATCTTGCGGTGGAGGGGGCTTTGAGGTGCCCCCGCCACCCACAGCATGCAGGAGCGATCAGACCCCTCCAGCACATCATCCCCCTAGTGGGGAAAAAAGAGGGGCGATCTGGTCGCTCTGCCTGTCATTTGATCTGTGCTGGGGGCTGTAGAGCCCACCCAGCACAGATCTGAAAAAAAGCGCTGGTCCTTAAGGGGGTGGGGGGGGGGGGGGGGGGTAAAGGCTAGGTACTCAAGTGGTTAAAAGGCATTTTATGACAAGTTATGAAAAGATCACCTAAGAGAAAACTCAGGAGACAAAGTGAATTGCATAAGGGCCTATCTCTCTTCTCAAAATTCTGCTATTAAAACAAATAATAAATCAATAAATATTACATGACCTATTAAAAGTACATTTTAGGTTACACTGAAGCATTTTACTAGGGATTTCAGCAGCGCTTTCAATTGCTGGCGATCGCTAGTGTTTTGAAAAGCGCTACTGCTATGTAAAGTGTATGGCAGACGGCAGTGTTCACACTTGGCGATCGCCAACGATTTGTTGAAATCACAAACACGCCACACACAGCATTTTTTTGAGATTTTGAAGCGATTGCAGTTCAATGTTATAGAATCGCAAAACGCAATCGCTCCAAAATCACTTTACTGTACAGTGAAAAATTATGGGAAAATCACTTTGCAAAACGCTAGTTTTGTGACTCCCAGTGTGAATGGGGGTTTAGTGGTAAAGACTGAGTGAAGAAAAATATTCTCCAGGTACACTTGCTGCTGTATTTCAAGTCACAGGTTAACATGTAAAACAATACCATGGAGTGACTACCCATGAATGGAATCTCATTCCAATTCAGCAAGACCAATGGGGTTTTTATAAAGACAGGAAAAAAAAACTTCAAAACTTTAATCACTAATTACATTTGCTTCACTTGAAACCTCAGTTTTACATGTACTGATTGACAGATTGCGTTTTAAAGTGTCCATTTCCAGTGAACTGAGATCATTACTGACTGTTACTAATAAAAATACATGTTTTGCTGGGCTGCTAGATAGTAGTACTTGAAGTCCCACTTTTAAACTTAAATCATAACAACAAGTATTTTAATGATATTTCTTAAAACGGTATTGTCACCATAAAAATCAAATTTCAACAGCAACTGGTCTGAGAAAGATGCTAATCCTGCATTCAAAACTTGCAAAACTTTTTCTGCTGTTATGATTTGGAGTTATCACATACTTAAGGAGCACTGGCTCTTTAGTAGTCAGTGCCAAACAGTTGAATGCTGGGGGTTCTTTTTATCTAGAATATATTCCTCCTCTTACATTTATTTCCCTGCCTAGCCTATCTGAAACATGATCCTCTGCTCACTTGTGTTTACAAGCTAGGCTGAGGTGACTCAGCGATTGGAGTTGAAAAAAAAAAAAAAAAAAAGACACTGCAGTTTCTACTATACACCTCAGTGTATAGTAGTATGTCTGAAGACTCTGGGAGGAGAGCAGCTAATGAAAACACAATGAGCAAGAGAAGGGAGGGGTGAAAACAAAAGTCAGGGAGGATATGATGTCAGTGTTAGTGTAGCAAGATAGCCACTGCCTAGAATAGGATTTTTTGCTTTTCCTTTATAAAATTCACAGGAATCATTACGTGGATAGCACAATACATCTGTTATGTAAGTAGAACTAGTATTTGTCTACTTATATATGTGTTTTTTATTTCTAGGTTAGCATGGGTGTCGCTTGTTCTTTAAAGAGTGTAATTTCCAATCTATTGGGATTGACGATTATTGCTTTAAAAAAAAAAAACACCCCAACATGCACTCATGTACAGGCGTTTGATTAAAGTCCTGATTATCGGCTGTGGCGGTCATTATCAGCGGCCTCAGCCAATAATCAGGCGAGTATACAGTAGCCCCCTGCCCCACAACCGATCCGGCCGGTGGATCAACTTCGCAAGCGATGGCCAAACTCCATTGTGCACATTGCTCCTCTCCCCATCATGTCATCCCTATGCGGCCCCCCTTCCCCACCGGGTAGCAACAGAACACATCATCAGCTATCAAGCACACTTTGGCCTCAATTCACTAAAGGGTGCTAACCTAGTTAGCATGCCTAAAAGATTTGGACGTGTAAACTAGGGTGCTAAGTAGTTTGCACGTCCAAAGCTGTTACTGATCGTGCGCAAAAAGTCACACCAGTGTGCGCTAAACGTCGCACCGTCCGCGTGCAAAGTACGCTTTTCACGTGGACGACGTTTCACTTGCACCACTAAACATTGCGCGCATATTAGCGTTTGAAGCGGCCGTTTTCGCGTCCTAAGTGCCTTTTCACTAGCGTGCTAACACTTAGCACCCTTTAGTGAATCGAGGCCTTTATGTCTGTACAGCATGGTTCAGCTATGTCATCCAAGGGAATTGGGTATCGATCCCTGACATCCATCACAGGTGTGTATGCACATTTACTCTGTATTTTAGAGAGAAACAGTAACCAAGAATTTAACTTTATACCAAACAGTAGCTGATACCCCCTTTTCCATGAGAAATCTATTCCTTTTTTCAAACGGATCATTAGGGGGCTCTGTATGGCTGATTTTGTGGTGAAACCCCTCCTACAGTGTGATGTAAGCACCTCACAACTCTGAGGTCCTGACATCACACTGTGGGAGCCTTGTTGCAAATGACAGCTGTTTCCAACTGCCAAAAAAAGAAAGCAGCATCTCCTTCCAGTGACATCACCTGCCAGCAGTAAAAATGTCACCACGTGATAAATGTCTGAATGTAAATCAGGGAGATGAAAGATTTTACAATGAGAAAACACTGACAATCATTTATACAGAATTATTGTAAAAATTAAGCACTTTTTTTATTAATTATTTTCACTGGAGTTCCTCTTTAAAGAGAACCCGAGGTGTGTTTAAAGAATGATATCTGCATAGAGGCTGGATCTGCCTATACAGCCCAGCCTCTGTTGCTATCCCAAAGCTCACTAAGGTCCCCCCCTGCACTCTGCAATCCCTCATAAATCACAGCCATGCTGTGAGGCTGTGTTTACATCTGTAGTGTCAGTCTCAGCTGCTCCCCCGCCTCCTGCATAGCTCCGGTCCCTGCCCCGTCCCTTCCGTCCAATCAGCAGGGAGGGAAGGGATGCAGGCGGGGACTGGAGTTCTGCAGGAGGCGGGGAGAGCAGCAGACTGACACTATAGAGATAAACACAGCCAGCTCTGACAAGCTGTTTGTCAGCAGCACAGCTGTGATTTATGAGGGATTGCAGAGTGCAGGGGGACGTTAGGGGGGTTTGGGATAGCAACAGAGGCTGGGCTGTATAGGCAGATCCAGCCTCTATGCAGATATCATTCTTTAAACACACCTCGGGTTCTCTTTAAGTCACAGGTGATGGCATACAGTTATACCAGAGGGTTTGTGACTTGCTGTAAAAAGGTCTTATCCCAAGTGTATTTATTTAACGAGAACCCGAGGTGGCATACTGAAATTCTAATAGGACCCAGAGGCATGTCATGTGCACAAAGACATGCCTCTGGGTCACTGTATCGCCGCTGCCATCCCCCCCTGCGCCGCACCCCCTTAAAAGATCACCAGGCTAGTGGCAATCTGCTTGTCACTAGCCTGCTTTATTTGAGGCTGTCAATCAGACTCCTCCTCAACGCCGCCTTCATGACAGGCTCCCCCTACCACTGTCCGCCTCTGTTAGCTTCCTCCAATAGGAAGCCAAGCTGCGACCCATGAAGTACTCATTCCACACCACTGTGAAGTGAGTCTGTTGTGTCTAATTATTGCTTTTGTTTAAATAAATACATTGGTTTGCAAAAGTATTCGGCCCCCTTGAGTTTTTCCACATTTTGTCATATTACTGCCACAAACATGAATCAATTTTATTGGCATTCCACATGAAAGACCAATACAAAGTGGTGTACACGTGAGAAGTGGAACGAAGATCATACATGATTCCAAACATTTTTTACAAATAAATAATTGCAAAGTGGGGTGTGCGTAATTATTCAGCCCTCTTTGGTCTGAGTGCAGTCAGTTTCCCATAGACATTGCCTGATGAGTGCTAATGACTAAGTAGAGTGCACCTGTGTGCACTAATGTCAGTACAAATAAAGCTGCTCTGTGACAGCCTCAGAGGTTGTCTAAGAGAGTACTGTACATTTTCTAGATTTTTGTGAACACACATTACATTTTCCTAGCCTTACAAATATATTATAAGTTATGTAGTAATGTCAAAATTTGTTTTAGGAAGACACCTATCAGGGCCTTTTGTCTGTCCTTTCAGGCTTCTTCTTGTTATTGTCCAAATGATGTCACAAACTTAAGGAAAAGGTAGCCCCGTACATACCCACTGGCTTTTGCTCTAAATTTTGGTGGCCATTTGCGCTTTGTAATGTAATTCCACACAAATTGGGTGTCACATTGCATGGCATGGCTGGAAAGACCAAGGTTACAGATTGGCACACAGCCATACACATTCAATACTGATTGGCCAAATGATATACTAATTTTACAGCTTCCAAATAGTATGAGAGATAAGATTACCTACACAAGCTGTTCATAGTATTGTAAATCTGCTGGCCCTCATTCTACATGGATGTGGTAAAATTGGCCAGTGATTGGCTATTTAAAACCCCCAGAGGCAAGTCCAATCTTTCCTTAGTCTTTAATTGTTTTTAATAATATTACATTTTTCTTCTTCCTTACCAGCATGTACTTGCCCACTTTGAGTGGAGAGATTGGGTTGTTAACACAGATCTTCAGCCTCGGAAGTGCAATAAGCCTGGCTATTTCTTGACTCAAGTGGGGACAGCCTAGTGTTCCACACTAGACCATTTGGTGGTTGTCCAGTTTAGCAAACCTTACTTGGAGTATCCAGGTAATATTGTTATGATCAACCGAAATATGATTTTATTTACTGCAGTATTTTGGGTTCTTGCTCTTCCTTGTCTTTTGAGTTTCTAGTCCATGGCACTCCTCTCAGCATTTCATTAAAAGTGATGAGAGTTTGCAGGATCATTTTGAAACACCTGCTTATCATTGCCACAGTTAATAAAGCATATAAAGCTTCCCAAAGCTTTCACTTATTTATTCAAATATAAGTACACCTACCTGATTTTCAGTCCATCAAAGCAGGATTAAATTTTTTAATTATGATTTTAAGTTGCAAGAAGATACATGTAAATAAAATGTTTGAGAACACGGAGACAATAATATTTTTGTTTTTACCTTCCATTTTTGTGTAAATTGCAAGATCTCCATTCACCAGGCCTGCATACAAAGTGTCGGAAACGCTGGCAAGACTCATGACTGTAGACTTCTCTGGGGTAAAAAAGTGCTGCAGACGAACCTTTTTTGACCCTTGGCTGCTTTTGTAGACACAAATGCTAAGAAGATTGCAAAGCAAGTGTTAAATCTCTTTACATAGCTAATGTGCAGATACTCTTATGTCTCGTTTGTAATGCCTTGCCACTGACAACAGCTACTTAATTTGTATGAAAGTTGAAGATATTACGGTGGCAAAGTTTGCATTTTTTGGCTTGCAGTGCGCAAGTCCCATGTTTATTTCCTGGCCAGGACACTATATGTATGGAGTTTGTATATTCTCTGTTAACATATTTTTCCTCTGGGCACACCGCTTTCCCCTCGCTAAACAACATACTGGTAGGTTAACGGACTTCCCAAATTCACCTTAAAGCGGACCCAAACAATACATTTTAAACAAATATTTAGTTGCACCACTCTGACACATACAAAGATAAATAAACACTCCAACAAGCCTATGAGCATTTCAGTGCATGCTTTTCCCCCTTCTCTTTGCATAACTAGGGTTATACAGGTGGCAGCCATTAGCAATTCCTCCTTTGCCAGACACCTCCTACTCCACCAGTCTGCCAGATTATGCCACGGCAATATGAAAGGAAGGGAGGGGTTCCCCCAATAAATGTAAAATATTTTATATGTGTCATCATGCAGCTGAAAAAGGTTGCTATTTATTATTATAATTTAGAAAATAGATTTTATTTCTGAAATCTTGTATTTTCAATTTGGGTCCACTTGAATGAAATCTTAAAGGGAACCTGAAGTGAGTAAAATTATTTAAAATAAACACATGATGTAGCTACAAATGAATATTACATACTAACCTCACCGGCAGTTCCTCTCAGAAGCTCACTATTTTCTTCTTACGGTGATCCCTTCCAGTTCTGACAATATTTTGTCAGAACTGAAATATGCCAGTTGCTGTCAGTTATATATCAGCAGCTGTCAGTTACAACTGAATGTGCAAGGTAATGTCCATGTTTTCCTATGTCTCAAGTGTGTCATAATACAGTTTAAAAGTGTGCTGACCAGGAAGCTGTTATGGGGTAATGGCCATTTTTAAAATGGAGGATGGAGAATTCCATTGATCACAGTGGACAAATGGGACGCAGGAGAGGAGAAAGAGATTGAGGAGTAGACAACACAGGAGGTAAGTATGACCTATGTATGGTTATTTTGACTTTTTATTTTCAGTTCAGGTTCTCTTTAAATGACCTATAGAAGTTCAGTTTAACTGATCTGGGCTTCTTACAACTCCCTGTAGTCTGTCAGGTTCCTTGCTGTCCTGCCGGTCCAACCCGTTCTGCTGCTGTGTCCCTCTAAAAGCTGGCAGACTGAGCCCTGTCATGGGCTGCTGCCTCCTTGATCGTGAAACCATGGCCAGGAGAGTTCTGGGCTTGCACAGTTGCAAGTTTTACAGTGAGGGACCTGAAGGACTACAGGGAGCTGAAAGAAGCCAAGTTAAACTGAACTTCCTTAGGTCACTTAAGATATCCTTTAAGGTACCAATTAATTGTATAATATTGATTGTATAATCTTACCACTTCTATGTAATATGAAGAGCTACCTAAAGTACCCATTCAAAGTATATTCTATCCATTTACTCATTTACTACATAGATTTCGTAAGATAACACAATCAAGATTGTATCACTGATGGACACCTTTAATCTCTGTACACACACTAGATGAAACTTGGCCAAGGCAGCCAATAACGACCACCTCAGACAAGAATCTAGCGTGTGCACAGTGGCCCCGCGGCCCCTCTCGGCTGCTAGCAATCTGTCTGGCAAATCACTTTGGCCTAGTGTATTGCCTTCTCCACTTACCACATCCACTGCACGACCTCACTGCTGCACCACTAATCCCCCCCCCCACACATGGGAAGGGGGGGGGGGACACATTGCTAGCCTGCTGGCTAACAATAGGTCTGTACAGCCATAGCCCTGCAATGTGGTCTAAGGAATTAGCTGCAGATCCCTAGCTGGGATGACTTTCCTCATATAAGAGTACAGCCTTTAGACTATGCTAGGGAAATTAAATTGTGAGTTCCTCTGTATGAAATCCTTGCAGGGTGTCTCAGAGCTGAAATATGATGATTTCTTTAGCCAACGATACAATTTCTTTATATACAGTAGAATATTGTTATAATAACCTCTGGAAATAGTAAACTCAGTCCTCATGTCCCAGCAAATGTGGCTGTATAAAAGTACAACGTATGACCAATTCTGATATAGTTAACTTCTGATATAGATACAGCCATATCAGTTCCTGCCTGTACTGATGAGGACCAAAAGTCCGAAACAGGCTGTCTACATGTGGGGTTGATGTGGCTGTGTAAAATTTAAAGCTATAGGCTTGCCATACACCAGCAGTTCTGGATGCTTGCCTGGCTTACAGGAGCAAAAAGATAATTTGCATATTCAGTAGTGGTGCATTGTGGGTAACCGCAAATGTTCACTTATAGCAGAATTATTGCAAGTTTCCTTCTGTTTTAAGAAGGCAAATTACACCAAGCTTCTGATGTAGTAAACTTCTTTTCCTGGTCCCTTGGAGTTTACTATAAATGGATTCTACTGTACTAGTAAATAACCGTGTTTACCAATAAGTCACTATATGGGTGTATTTTTCCAATGCCAACAGCCGGAAAAGTAAAACACATAAATATGCCAATAGCCAAAAATGAACTAAATGCACCTATCATAGTATATATTTAATCTGTATTTATTCTTGTATTATAACTTGCATATTTTCAGTAACTTTCAAGCTAAGTATTAATTCATAAGATGGCATCTGTCTTGGGATTATTAATATGCATATATACATTATGTAATGCAAGTATCTAGGCAACTAGAAAAGTTAGAACCCACCACTTAAAGACGTTGGATTTTCTTTAATTAGCCTGAAATCTGTTTTTAAAGAGAAGTTAGGGATTTTTGCAGGATAAGTTTGAACACTGATACAGCTGAACAGTTCACAGTTTCTAAATTAACACCTACAGGCTTTCCTGACTTAAAGCGGATATATCAAAATCTCAACATTTACCTTCCTTCCTCCATGCCCAGGCAAATTGTGGGCACATCTGGCGCTCGTGACGGCGAGCCGCACTTGGAATCTGGGACATCACTTAATGGTTTCTGCTTTTCTTCCTCAGGGACGCAGACCATGCAGAGTATGCGTGATTCTACATTGAAACATTCTATCACCTTCGGGCTACGGTTGTGAAGTGAAACAACAGCAATCTGACCCATCTGATTAGTGCAGCTGCCAATCTAAACAAAAGAGACAACAAAGAGCCAACTTGTGATTTACACAGCTTGTTATTCTCTGGCTCCTTGTTTATGTGTCTTAAGAGATACATTCCATCATCATACTAGTTCTATTACACATTTATTTAATTTTTTACACAGAATATCACAGACCTCAGGGGCTAATTTATCAAAACAGGTGCAGAAAAAGAACAGTTATTACCTATTTTATTAACTCTCGCAACAGAGGAAAAAGCCATGCATGAGCGGCTTCATTCTACTGGGCAAGCGTGGACTGGACCTGCACATGCCCAGTGTGAATGAGCTCATTCACAGCCGTGCTCTCTGCCAGAAGATAAAGAGGGACCCGGTTCTGGAATGGTGGCCTAGGGAAGAATCCAAGAAGCCTCTGAACTATCCAGAGAAGTCCCATTAATAAGGCATCACTATTTTCTATTGTTTTGGTACTTCAGGATTGCTTGAAGCTCACTGTGCATGTTAAAATCTGATCAAATACAACTTTTATTTGATTTGTTTCTCTACAGAAAATCAGTTAGTCAGAACATTAGGATCATTTAACAAAACCAGTCATTTGTGATAACACATGCTATCATTCATGAATTAACTTTAAAATATTCTGATCAAACTGTGAAATCAAATATTTTAAAGACATTATGAATGTCTCACATTTTCACTCATGTGAGCTAATTGTCTTAAAGCAGCATGGACAGCCATACTATACCAGGAAAACAACAACACATAAGTAGATAAATACTTGTTCTACTTACAAATGTATTGTACTGTTCATGTTTTCATTTCAGTGAATTTTATTTAGTAAATAAAGAAAAAACTGTTCCAGGCATTTTCCATCTTTACTGCCTGTGACTTAAGCCAATTCTGATGTCATTTCCTCTCTTACACTTTATTTTCCCTCCTAGAAACTGCACTGTCATATCTAGTTTGCTTTGTAAACACATGCAAGCACAGCATAGACCAGATTTCAGCAGCTTCTGCAGAGGGGGGAGATGTATTTCCCTTCTCAGCCTAATGCTGGGAATACACGGCTCGATTCTGAGCCATTTAGATGGCTCGATAGATAATTTACGACATGTCCGATCTCCTGCCCGATCGTTTCCCCACTCGATTCCGCATTGAACACAATGGAAAAAGATAAGAAAAACGAGCGCAAGATAAGAGAATCGCCTGCATAATCGAGCGGGGTGTCGATCGAGCGCGAGAATCGAGCGGCAAAATCGAGCCATGTATGCCCAGCACTGCCCTGCCCTCAGCCAATCAGTGAGGAGAAGGAATGTGGGAGGGGATATAAGCAACTTCCCTCTCCTCAGCAAGGTACCAGAATAGAGCCAGGCTGACTGAGATAAGAGTCATTACAGCAGAAGCATTTATGATTATATTGGAATGCTTGCCATGCAGGCTGCATTTAGACTACATAATAAACACAGAGCAGTGGGTAAATGGAATTTGGTTTTGCGGCTGACAATCCCGCTTTAAGGGAACGTGTGCATTTTTAAAACGTTAGGACAGAGCAGTACGCACATGCATTTAAACTGCTTCTGAAAAGCTTTTGCTGTGCTTTATAGACAGCAAAATATGAATGCATCTGGAAGACCCAGAAAACCAATGGCACCACAGAAGCATCTTGTACACAAGTAACATCTGGTGCTTTTGCCCACAGGTGTGTCCCTCCTGAAATCATCTACATATTGAAATACTGGTTTGTTTTTTTCAGAGCTACAGTACATGAGCCAGCTAAGGAAAGGGCACTCACATGGAATTTGCCATGCATCGAAACAGTTGATTTAAATCAGTGTTTCTCAACTTTTTTAAGCCAAGTACCCCTTATTGCTACTCCATCTCTACAAAGTACCCCCTGGCGAGTGAGCGGGCGCACACACACACACACACACACACACACACACACACACACACGCTTGGAGAATGAGGGTGCTGGATGGGGAGAGGCAGATGAGGGTGCTGGGTGGGGAGAAACTGTTGAGGGACAGGTGAGGGTGCTGGCTGAGGCTGGCAGAGAGTGATGGGCGGTGAGGGACTGGAGAGGGTGCTTTCAGTGGCTGGCAGAGGGTGAAAGGTGGGAGAGACAGGTGAGGGTGCTGGCTGAAGCTGGCAGAGGGTGAAGGGTGGGAGAGACAGGTGAGGGTGCTGGCTGAAGCTGGCAGAGGGTGAAGGGTGGGAGAGACAGGTGAGGGTGCTGGCTGAAGCTGGCAGAGGGTGAAGGGTGGGAGAGACAGGTGAGGGTGCTGGCTGACGCTGGCAGAGGGTGAAGTGTGGGAGAGACAGGTGAGGGTGCTGGCTGAAGCTGGCAGAGGGTGAAGGGTGGGAGAGACAGGTGAGGGTGCTGGCAGGTGAGGGACTGGTGAGGGTGCTGGCTGAGGCTGGCACAGGGTGATGGGTGGTGAGGGTGCTGGCTGAGGCTGGTACAGGGTGATGGGTGGTGAGGGACCTCCTCTTGTTCCCCTGTGTCACTTCTTGTGCCCCTGGCTCCCCCCCCCCCCCCTTGTCACCTTTTGTGCCTGCAGCTTCCCGCGTATGATCTCTTGTCCCCAAGCTTCCCCCCTGTGTTCTCTCTTGTCCCCCCACGTGTCATCTCGTCTCCCATATCACCTTTTGCGCCTCTGGCTTTCCCTGTGTCACCTTGTACCCCAGCTTCTGCCCACCATCTTTTGTCCCCCAGCTTCCCCATCATCTCTTGTCCCCCCACATTCCTCCCTGACATCTCTTGTTCCCCCAACTCCACCCCGCCCCCCTCATCTCTTTTCACCTTTTGTGCCCCCGGCTTCCCCCAAAGAGGCTTATCTGGCCAATATAGCACCTATGGCAAACACTGAGATTGCCCCCCACCTCCAGCATAGGTAGTGAGAGGAGTAGACCCAGTATAATAGCCCGCCCCTCCGGTATAGGTGGTAAGAGTTGTCCCCCAGTATAGGTAGCCCCCCAGGAAGTGAGAGGTTTTCCCCCCATAAGTAGCCCTCCATCAATATAGGAAGTGAGAGATGTCCCCAGTACAAGAACCCCCCAGTATAAGTAGCCCCCCCCCAGTCTAGGTAGTGAGAGGTATCCCCAGCACAGGCAGCCCCCCCCCCCCAGTCTAGGTAGTGAGTGGTGCCCCCAGTGTAGGCACCCCCCCCCCCCTCAAGTTTAGGAAGTGAGTGGTGCCCCAGAACAGACAGCCCTCCCAGTATAGGCAGCCCCTCTCCCCCAGTTTAAATAGTGAGAGGTCCCCCCAGTACAGACACCTTCCCCCCCCAGTTTAGGTAGTGAGTGGTGTCCTCGGTATAGGCAGCCCCACCAGTTTAAGTAGTCAGTAGTGCCCTCATAAGCAGCCCCCCCCCAGTTCACCAATAAGTGGTCCCCCAAGTGGTCCCCGCAGTATGAGCGGCCTCTCACCCGTCCCTGTTACAGACCTGTCCAGTGCACACCATCCACGCTGCCTTCCCATCGCAGCCTCAGACCTCCGATCAGCGCTGCCTGCTGTCCCAGCTGCCTCCGCGTTACAGTAGCAATGATCATTACACTTCAGATCAACGGCACAGTGAAGGCGCATGGTCCCCGCGTGGCTGATGGCTGTACTTCAAATGCGGAAGTGACTAATGACGTCACTTCGGCATATGCAGTACTGTGCGCAGGGACCATGCACCTTCACTGTCCCCGTTGATCTGAAGTGTAGTGATCATTGCTACTGTAGCGCGGAGGCAGCGGGGACAGCAGGCAGCGATGATCGGAGGTCTGAGCGGGGATGGCAGGCGTACCCCCGGCAGTAGTCTCGCGTACCCCCAGGGGTACGCGTACCGCGTCTTGAGAAACCCTGATTTAAATGACCCCATATTCAAAAATGTTGTGATGCTGTGTAAAATGTAAATAAAAACAAAACATGATTATTTGCAAATCATGTAAAATCTGATATTTGAAAGAATATGTAAATCTGTCATTTAATTGAAATGGCACAACACAAATGTTGAAAGTAAAAAAATATACTTTTTTTTTTGTAAAGTACGCTTATTTTGCATGTGTTGCCAGTAGTGTGGTGTACCCCTCCCCAGCTTTACTTCTGAGATACTTGGCCTCTTTTGGGATCCTATTTAAATCAAATGACCGATCATAACAATAACATTTCGATGCTTGAACATTAGCTATTTTATTTGAACCATTTTCAATTAAACACAGGTTTTATTTATATTTTTTACAGGTTTTTAGGAGAAATAAGAGTTTGTGATTGTAGCTGATCATATTTATAGAGAAAAATACATTTTTTTAGGTCTAGACGAATGTAATAAATCAAAGGTTCACTTACCCACAAAAAGCCATGATGCATGGAAAGTGTATCTGGATCATTTTCACTACTGAGATAGGGTTCAGGATTATAGACAGCACATTCAACCTGAAAATAAATCAGGGAAATGCTAACTAGGTCACAGAACATCATGTCCATACCTGTGACTATAAATAGTCTTATAACATATACAGTAAGTATCATAATCTGCAAAACATCAATCAAGGAGAAGGTAAGAGAGCGCTATAAATAAGGACACACGTTGCCTGACGCGTAAACTATGTGCGCTGGCATCTATGTCTGAGAGACACGGCTGCTGCTATGTTACACAGTTACTGACAAGACCAGATGGGTGCCTGCAGTCTGCGTCTTTTGAATGCCAAGTCAAGATGAAGTAATAAAAAAAAAAAGAAAGAAAACCATTCAAAGAGGAGATGATGAAGAGGCCATGTGGGAGGATGTGGGTGGCTCTCCTGATAACCTTGAAACATACCAATATCTGTGTTCTAAAAATGGTTACCTTAAATTCCTGTTGTTTTGACATGATGACTGGCAGGTACTTCACGAGCAAAGGATGCTTTTCCTTTTTTATTTGATTGCCCTCATCTTCAAGGCAGAACCAACCCAGCTGGTTCTCCTCTCCTGCAGCAGAAAAAAAATCAAGAAAAACCTCTGAGCAGGGCAACTTATAATGTGATCATTTCACACTATCAAAATATGTCATGTCCAAGACTAACAACATGAAAATGTAGCTGGTGGACTTTTATAACGTCTAAATCTAAAGCTTTGTTGTGATACAGCAAAAAAAAACAAAAAAACCTGCTGGGTTTTTTTCTCTGTCTGACGTGTTGCCCAGTTCTTGTCTCTGTCATGTGTGTCAAGGAAGGGAGGGAGGAAGGAAAAAATCTGAACACAGACACAGTCCTCAAGAACAAGACTTATCTTTAGAGGGAGGCGGTATCTGAAACTTTAGAGGGAGGCGGTATCTGAGCCCTCACATCACTGTGAGGGCTCTTTCACACAGGGGCAGTGCAGTGTGATATTTTTACCGCAACACACTGCCGGGCAATTAAAATCCATGGAGACTTTCATACTGCGACGTTACGGCGCAAATCAACAGAAGTGACATTTTTGCCGCATCCACGATGCAGGGCCAGAACTACGTTACTGCGCAGCTCCTGCGTCGGGTTGCAGTGATCTGCGTTGGCCCGGAAGTCATGTTAGTCTATGGCAATGCGTGGATTTTTTAAAAATTACCAACTCTATGTTATGGTGTGCAAGCATATTTTAACAATACTCATCCGAATACCCGAAGCAGGAAGTGACGACAAGTACGCCTCACTCTCTGCTTGGCCAGACACGGAACACCACGCAATAGCGCGGTGTTCCCTGAAGGCCGGTTATTGACAGTGCGATGCAACACACTGCATTGCCAACCCTGGTTTACAGTGTGAAACCAGCCTGAGGAAAATGTACGTAATTTCTTATCATTGCCTCTGGCTGTCACAAAAGCCTGGAAAAAAAAGGAAACTTCCCCCTTTGGAACATAAAAAAAAAAAAAACATGCTAAAGGTGTCCATTAACAGACCAACCATCCGATCTTATTGTTGCGATCGATCATAAACTATCATTTGGATCCACCAACAGAGAGGAAAATAATAAGCAATCCAAACAGACTAATAGAATTGATGCAAAATGTGACAGAACAATCATTTGTTGTCGATCAGCACTATTAACGGTACCTGATTCGGTTGAACATATGGTTGATCATGCAGGAGATTGTACCTTTAATGGACACCATAAAACAGATAGAAATAGTTTTGTTTTTTTTACTTTGGTTGGGTGAAAGCAGACCTAGTGTAAGTACTTAAAAGCCAGAATGTTATTGTGGCTGCCATACTATGCAGTCCTATCATCAATACCTCTAGATTGTAAGCTCGCAAGGGCAGGGACCTCCTCCTAGTGTTTCTCATACCGCTGTAATTTTAACATGCACATGTACCAACTACACTTCAACTATGTATGTATTTGTATTTATTCTATTCAATGTCATGCCTGTACAGTGTCTTGTATTTCTTATGTATATTTTTTCCCCATTATTTGTACTATGTACAGCGCTATGGAAGATGTTGGCGCTATCTAAATAAAAAATAATAATAATAATATTAATAACACTGTATTTGTACCTTAAGAAAACAGACAGTACAGAGCCCTTGCAAGTACTGCAAATCAAATAAACAAGCATTTGGGACCAGACCGCAGACTTGCCTCCCACCTGATTAATCTCAGTACTTAACTTTGGTGCAAAGATTAATAAAGTGTGTGTGCGTATATATAGAGATGGGAGGAGGGGGGGGCAGGTAGACTTCTGGGGGGAGGGGGAATCACATATCATGCATAATCTTAGCATGTTGGTCCCATTTAAAGTCCGCTTTTAATACAATGTTGCAATATCTATATGGAAAAGAACTCCTCTAACAATAGCAACAATGATGATAAATACATTTGAAATACAATTTTTTTTTTCAGTCACATGATCACACATATGCATAACCCCTACGTAACACAATTAAAATAGCTTAAAAGCTAAAGAAGCTTGCCTACCAAGCATAACAGCAATGTAATCATAGTTAGATAATTTAATCAATGCAACACTTCACACCACATAAGGTTCAGCTAATACCTCCTAGTTGTCCGACTCAGTATATCAGTAAGCTCAGCCTCTACCCCTTTTATGAGGTATAAGGTAAACAGAGGCACCAGTAGGATAACAGAATACACATTTTAAAAATTGCTATGGACTGTTACTTTATAATACCATAGAAAATGTATTGACATACTCCAAACACAAGTCGCAACGCATTTCGCAGGTTTAACCCCGATCCATCAGGCAATAAACAAGGTGTAAATGGCAGTAAATGGTCAGACTTTTGCTAAGCGCCGTTTGGCGAAAGTCTGACCATTTACTGCCGTATGCTTCTTGTTTATTGCCTGATGGAGTGGGGTTAAACCGGCGAAACACGTTGCGACTTGTTTTTGGAGTATGTCAATACATTTTCTACTGTATTATAAAGTGACAGTCCTTGTGTCTGCTTCTGGGAGGTAAGTCCACCACTGCCCCATAGCAATTTTTTAAGTTTTTAGTTTATTTTATCCTAGTGGCGCCTCTATTTACCTTACCCCTCAACTGAGTCTCCTTTTTTCTGATCTACAGAGAGTGAGATCTTAATCCTGAGTGGGGACAGGTCTAATCTCCCCACCTGCATTATCAGTGGTTGCCTTGGAGGTAACCCCCAGTTTGTGAGTATAATTTCTACTTACTTACACTAATCCCTTTGCCAGTATGTACTACACTATATTGGGATCGTGGTGTCCCTTCTCTACATACTCTGCCCCTTTTATGTTATACTATCTGTTTGCTGGTTGCAGTAAATAATAAACAGAACCAAATATAATTATTGTAAACCAATAGATTTCATAATAATAAGAAAACATAAAATACTGAGTACACATAAGATCTTGTATACTGTATATTATACAAATATACTCATACATAAATGTCGCTCAGTGGCACACCCAGCCAAGGAGAGTAATCTAGTCAAAAAACACAAATTTGCAAGTACTGTCACTTACACACATACACTTACATGCAAGTTCTTGGTACCTACGGCACAGAGGCAGCAGATAGACTGAGAGCAGCTTAAACACACCATAAAATCACTAGAGGGTCAAATGTGAGTAGGCCCATTCTTAGGTGAATGCCTAAGCAGTACATAGTTTTATACCACTTCTTCCCCTAGGAGTTCAATTTAACCTGGCTCACCAGGAAGGGGGAGGAACCAGTGCTGAACACAAATGCAGTGCTTAAAGTGAAGCTAAAGGCAAGTAAACAAAATGAGATCAGCTCACCTGGGGCTTCTCTCAGCCCCCTGCAGCCGATCGGTGCCCTCGCAGCCCCGCTCCAATGGTCCAGGACCCGCCGCCGCCTCCTGGCCGCAATAGCAGCATAGGGGGCGATAACCAGGCTGGGAACGCGAAGAATCACTCGCGTTCCCATGCCTGTTGGCCGGTGACGGCCAAACCGGAAGTGTTCGCCGGCGGGTCCTGGACCATCGGAGCGGGGCTGCGAGGGCACCAATCGTCTGCAGGGGGCTGAGGGAAACCCCAGGTGAGTTGATCTCATTTTTTTTACTTGCCTTTAGGTTCACTTTAATGTGTTGGGACTCTAAATTAGTAAATAGTCCACTGGACTCCTACCCTGTGCTGTAGATCTATTTTTTACTATGTTTTCAGCTGTAGTGAAGACAATAGTTGGTAAATGAAAAAGTGCTTGCTTACACTTCTTGGGGCCTACAAGCAGTAGTGACCCTTGCCTACCCACCCTACTGTTGTGATTCCACAGTGATAATGTTCTTACCGTAAACAACTAGTTATCAGAAAAATCTTAATAGACCAATGTTCTCCTTATCACAAAATGGAAGAAATGTCTATCCTTTACAGACTAATTATTTTATCTGTCTGAATGGTGTAATTGGAAGCAATAAAATATCCTCACCAAACTCCCTTCCTTTCATATTCACATCCAATTAGCCAACTTCAGCTCCAACACTTTCATTACATTTCAGGAGGAACTTCCCAGTTACATCAAACAGTCTTTTATCCATGTAAATCTTCCGCATTTAGGGTCATATAACTTACCCAGAGCAAGTTTCGCCATCTGCAAGTTATTGATCCATGACTGTTTTGCAGCAGGAGTAAAAGTATTGAATACTGCTGTGAAGAAAGTGGGTCGCCCTGATCTGAAACATATTTAGAAAGGAGGATAAAAGAAAATGCAGAGTGGATCTACAATCACATTAAACTGCGTTTTATATGAACATTATGGTCGGAAAATCCTCTGCAGAGAAAAACCCACTAACTTGTCATGTTTGCCAGGAAGCCGAAGCTGAATTCTGCAGCGGTCTGCGGCTCGAATTTCATTCTCTTTCCTCACAATCAACTTTTGCAATCCTGAAGACCAGTCCTGAGCTACCGTCTGGTTCAAATTCTATGTGGGAGTAGAAAATAACATTTTATTCATTCATTATTCTGAAACAATGATGCCTAAGCCTAATAAAGCTAGGATGTCATAGTCATAATACCCTACAACTGGTCATTAGATCAGGTAAAAATGGCATAGGATTGGTGCTGCTAAAAATGGCACTGCCACAAGAGGCAATCGTAAAAGCAGCGAAAAGCGGCAATGAACAGTAATCACGGCACCCAACAATTGGTGAGCACCCGCCATAATTTCATTTCATTGTTAATTGCTGCTAATTGGGGGGATGGTTAGGGTTAAGCAGCACCTGGTGGAGGCTTAGGATTAGATAGATGGAGGGTTCAGTGTAAGATTAGGGTTAGGTTAGATCAGAATAAAATAAGAATTAAGTAGTAGAATATTGGTCAATTTACTGATATTCTACTATCGGCAGACCCCACACTATTTTTTCAGTGTGCCATTTTTATAGGTACTCCTGGTCATCTAGGTACATGTAAAATAGTATACACTGTCTTAACAACTATATAAACTCCAATATTTTACTTGCAGCATTTGTACATGATGTTCAGCACAACCTGAGCATATGTTTAGTTTGAATGAAGTATGTTTGTCTATTGTACCCATATACCTGAAAATACAGCACTGTCTTCTTAAAACAGAAGGTAATTACATGTCTATTCCAGCAATATATCTCGAAAAAGTAAGCCAAAAAGCATTATTCAGTACAGTGGTGGACGCTTGCAAGTAATTCTTTTATGTCTCTGTAAGCCAAATCTGCATCCGAGTACACTACAAGCCTTCACTTTACAAAGGCATTGAATCTTGTAAACAGTTAACCTAATCCCATGGTTATACAATATTGCCCATGGTTAAAGGCAAAAACAACTATCTACAAGTTAAAAAAAAAATAGTAAAATGTATCTTACATGTGGTTGTGGAGCTTTTTAGATACATTTAAGATGACAATTTGTGCCCAGATCAGGGCTGTGGAGTCGGAGTCGTGGAGTCGGAGTCGTGGAGTCGGGCAATTTTGGGTGCCTGGAGTCGGAGTCGGGAAAAAATGCACCGACTCCGACTCCTAATGAATTTGTAACTGTAATTAAAATAGAAAATATGATAAAAAATGTTCTATTTCTCAGATAATAGTCATTAAAAATAATGTATATATACAGTAATAGCTGTGCTTAGTCCACAAAAATGAAATAAACCAGTCAAAATTAGTTACTTGTGCTGCTTCAATAAAGCAGTCCCCGTATTTTTAAGGTCAGATATACATATCTGATTGTGACTGTATATATGATGTGTACACAGGAATCTCTTATATATACTAAATAACATCTATGCTGTAAGAATAAAGCCTGATGTGTAGCTGTGTCACTAATAGAGATGGTCAACGAGATGGAAATAATTCTGCATTGATGCTGATTTATGCAAATGTATGCACTCCCTTTGCTGATGAAATCAAATAATTTGACATGTTATTAAAATTTGGTTTGGTGACTACAAATTAAAGGGTAACTGAAACGGATGAAAAGTAAAGTTTTATACATACCTGGGGCTTCCTCCAGCCCCCTTCAGGCTAATCAGTCCCTCTCTGTCCTCCACCACCCGGATCTTCTGCTATGAGTCCTGGTAATTCAGCCAGTCAGCGCTGTCCGGCCGCATGCCGCTCCCACAGCCAGGAACATTCTGCACCTGCGCAATAGTGCTGCACAGGTGTAGTATGCTCCTGGCGGCGGAGTGTGTGCATGCGCACTACGCCTGACTGGCTCAAGTATCTGGACTCATAGCAGAAGATCCAGGTGGTGGAGGAGGACATCGAGGGACTGATTATCCTGAAGGCGGCTGGAGGAAGCCCCAGGTATGTATAAAACTTTAATTTCATCTGTCTCAGGTTTACTTTGTTACACAGTAGTACTATACTCTACATATGCACTCCCCACAGAGCTGCAGGGAATCCACTGAGAATGCTGTCCACATTAAACACAGAGGTGTTGTCTGTTTACAATCTCCTCATTCCCCTGCAGAGTACCTGCACATCACTCTTACATGTACCCACACTTACATTGCCTAAGGCCTGATAGATGTTCTTTGTTCCGGTTTGTACCTTTTACAAGTACTCTTACCAAGGACTAGTTTTAGTCTAAAGGGAATAAATATAGTAGTCTACATATCCTTCTCACTTCAGTTGTCTTGTAAAATTCCTAAGCGTTGGCAGCTAAGAGACGAATTTCATGTTACATACTTTTAATCAACAAAATTGTAATATGCAAATTAGAGGAGTCGTGGAGTCGGAGTCGGTGAAATCCGAAACTGAGGAGTCGGAGTCGGTGGATTTTTGGACTGATTCCACAGCCCTGGCCCAGATCATGGTACAGAATTATAGTTATACTAGTAGACCCAAGCCCATTTAAAAACGGGCTCTAGGTCTTTTTCCTGCAGCCGCCGCCAGTGCGCATGCAACCGCCGCAAACCCGTCGCGCGCGCCCACACCCGACGCGCACCCGCCTCGCTTTCTGATCCTGTCCAGCTGTCCGTACTGCGAACATGCGCAGTAGGCAAATAACAGGGACACAGGGACAGCTGGACGCATCGACACAGGGAGATTATAGTATATGATGAATTCATACTAACATACTGAGTGTAAAACACAGAAGGAAGAATAGGCCTTTTCAGTGTTATTAGATCTTGAACAGCAGCAGCATATTTATTTTCTGGTTACAGCAGATGGAGAGCATTTCTCAGAGAGTGCGCACTTAGCAGGTGACACAACTGGTAATGGCCCTAACTCGAGCCAAATTGTTATTACAACAGATTAAGAACAGTATTTAGTGGTTGTATGGCAGGAATGATCTCTACAGTCATCTGTGGTCAACTGTGGAGTAACACAAACACTATCCACAAGACTACCATTTTCTTTTCTTACCTTTATTATTCTCCATAATCCTAAATAAGATCGTACCTGATAATGTCCTTTTAGCTGGGATATTAGCTGTGATATTTGGTTGACAACATCCAAATCATGTAGTAGATTCTGCAAGTCATGATAAAGCTGTCCAGGCCCCATGTATAATATATCTGTAGATATAAGGTAATGAATGTAGGTCAGGGTTAAGAATTGCTGTTGAGTGTCGAGAAATGCATTATCATTGTGTAACGTAAGAGTCGGAGTTGTGAAATGTGCAGTAACCTTTGCCTTTTATTGCAAAGAATGAAATACTATCTCAAATAAAATATAATAACGTCTGTTTCCATGTTGAAACAGACAACACATATCAACCTATAAGTGCTAGCAAACTGCTCATATTGAAAATTAAGACAAAAGAACAAATCTGTAAGGGCTTAAAGTGAACCCAAGGTGAAAGTGAACTGATGAGATAAACTATTGTATTTATCTCCTACTCCTAAAAATGACTCTTTCATATCACGTTTTTATTTTATATTAAAACATTTAAAAAGTAGATTGAATGTTTTATTGTCTCTGTTCAACAGTAGTCTATGAAGCACCCCAGAGTTAAAATACATAAACTATTGATCTTTTTTCTATTTCTCCCCTGCCCTCAGAAGTTGTATTCTGCCAGGAAAATTGTATGTGTAACAATAGGTGTCAGCAACCAGAGAGAGAATCTGATTCTTGGCGATCTGCAGTATCCCCAAGAATACAGATATACCTGATTATTGGGGATCTGCAGAATCGCCAATAATCAAATATGTCTAACCTCTAGACACCTGAGTGTGTAAGTGTTTTGGTGCAACAGTAACCTTTGGACCACCGGGGTAGCAGGTGGTCCAATAAGTAGGGGAGACTCTAGTGCAGCCAAGGACACCTGGAAAGGGAGTCCCTGACTGATAAGGAGCAGTGTCCCCTCTGAAGAGCAGGGGACCCCTGCGGAAAGGCTGGACACCCTGCGGAGGGTGACAGCCAGAAGGTCAGACAGGCCGGGTCGGCAACAGAGTATCAGATATGCAAAGTACCAAATCAGAGATCAGAAGAATAGTCAGGAAAGCTGCAGGTCATAACAGATATCAGAACAAGGCCTAGTCTGAGGTGTGAGGTCCGTAATCTCAACACCCTGGAACTATGCTAGAGAATAACACAGATGATATACAGTATTCCTAGTCTGGGGTGTGAGGGCCGTGATCTCAACACCCTGGAATTATGCTAGAGAATAACACAGATGATATACAGTAACTGGCTAAGTGTGGATTCCCAGGTACTCCTGGTTCCACCACACTGGAAGATCTGACTAAGGTCGGAGTGCTAACACATAAGCATTCGCAACGCCAGACAACCAGCATCTGAACAGCAAGAGATATATATATATAGTAAAGCACCCTACAGCGCCGCCCAGCTCCCATCAACCAATCAATAGCCGAGCAGGAATCAGCTGACCGTCTAGCGGCGCTAAAGAGCCTGTCTAGCGGTGCACGTAGCTCTCCATCTCTGTTCACTACTAGGTCCAGCTAACCCAGACGCATGTTGTTGCAGGGAACCAGATGATATACAGTATTCCTAGTCTGGGGTGTGAGGGCCGTGATCTCAACACCCTGGAACTATGCTAGAGAATAACACAGATGATATACAGTAACTGGCTAAGTGTGGATTCCCAGGTACTCCTGGTTCCACCACACTGGAAGATCTGACTAAGGTCGGAGTGCTAACACATAAGCATTCGCAACACCAGACAACCAGCATCTGAACAGCAAGAGATATATATAGTAAAGCACCCTACAGCGCCGCCCAGCTCCCATCAACCAATCAATAGCCGAGCAGGAATCAGCTGACCGTCTAGCGGCGCTAAAGAGCCTGTCTAGCGGTGCACGTAGCTCTCCATCTCTGTTCACTACTAGGTCCAGCTAACCCAGACGCATGTTGTTGCGGGGAACCCCCCGCACTGGACGCGGAATCCGCCGCTTTGCCGTCAGAACATGCAGCGGCCCCCACGCCACTCTGCCCATGGGCACCACCAGCTCCAGACAAACCAGACGCCTGCTGACGCGGACAAACTGCCGCATCAGACGCGGAATCAGCCGCCTTGCTGCTAGAACATGCGGCGGCTTTTCCGCTGTTTATCACAGTATGGCTGTAATTTACTTATCAGTGATGTTTACCATCTTCCAGACAGTACCAACAAGACCGAAGCTGGCACTTGCATGCCTGAAAATGAACTCTTTCAGGCAGAAAAAAAAAAAGAAAAGAAAAATAGCTTCATTATAAATATATTTTGAAACTGTACATACAATACACATGTTTATCTCACCAATGTCCCCTCGGGTACACTTTAACTGACTGGCAAATAATTTCTGCATATTTATCAGACTGGGCAAAAGCTGCAGGATATACAAAATTCTTTAATTATCTACAATATTTAATTTTGAAAATTTTAAAGAAAACTTAACCATTTTTCAGTCCTCACACACACACATATATATATGTACACACACACACACACACACACACACACACACACACACACACACACACACACACACACACACACACACACACACACACACACACACACACACACACACACACACACACACACACACACACACACACACACACACACCAATAAGTAAATGCATTTAGAAAATTGTTGCTTTTAGTACAAAAAATTGCAGGAATGGATCTGAATCATGGTGCTTTTGTCCCTACCCCACAAACAAACGTTTTCATTGCTACTGTTGCTCTGATTTATATAAAGACACACTAGCACCTATTCAAATAACTTTTTCTTCTAAGTTCTCCTAGGTGATATTTTTTACAGCTTACCAATAAAATGCCTCTAACAAGCAATACAATGTTTAGAATAATGTTGACAAAAAAAACTTTTCACCAACGTTTTGGTACTTTTAATTCCAGGGTTTTGAAAATGTATTTTAAAGGCTATATGAGTTAAAAAAAAAAAATCAGAACTAAAGGAAGTACCCATGTCCATCCGGAATTCCATTTAGCTGAGTACAAAATCCTCCATCCCCCCCCCCCCCCAACTACACCTTAGATCATCTGTAAATCGCTCCGGACAAAGGAATCGGATGTAGCTGTGGTGATTCAAACGTTTGGGTACATGCAGATCTTCCTGTACGCAGCCACGCTACAGGCTGACTCTTCTTGCAGCCCCCACACTCACATGCCCCAAGAGCAGTGCATGTGAAGATCTGTGCATGCCTGAGATGTTAGAATCGCCACAACTACATCTGGTTTAAAGGTTCCAATCAGACTGCAGAGAGGAGCCCGCCGGGAGTGCAGCCATGTACAGGATGATCTGCACATGCACAAGACGGCAGAGTGGCCACAACTACATCCGGTTCAAAGGTCCAGCCGGAATGGTTGGGGCTTTGTCCGGAACGATTTACAGACAGACAATCTAAGGTGTGCGGAGGGGGAGGGGGGGGGATGAAGGAGGACGTGGTCCTCAACTGAATGGAATTCTGGTTGGACATAGGTACTTCCTTTAGTTCTGTTTTTTCAACTCATGTATCTTTTAAGGAGAAGATGATAAATTATCTCCTCAGAGAAATCTTAGGAGAAAAAGTGAATTGTATAAGGGCCCCTGTGGGAACTATAGCTACTAGTGATATGAAAAGGCTTAAAATCAAACTAAAAACACCAGATACTGTGCTCATGCAAATTCTCAAATATCAAGCACAATCAATTCATTAATTTCATATCAGATTGTCCTTTTAAAAGGCTTAAACCGATGGAGCGCTCCTCCTTAGTGTGTGTTCTCACTCATACAATCTCTAGTCGTTTGTAGGTAGGCACTCAGATACTGTTCATTCGATAGGAGCATTTTTTACAGCATAAATGAATGGGGTCTCCCCCTTAAGGTATAGACTCACCAGAAGGTGCGGCCTTTCGGGCTTGTATCAGCATTCGAGGTATTGGCCACCTCGCAGCCTAGCTGGCTCTCTTCCCACCTGGTCTTCTTATGGCGGAGCCACGGAGTGACGCTTTTACATGTGTACTGTCGGCCGGACGCGGCTGAAGGAGCGCATGTTGTTTGTTCATGTTTTTAAACAATTTTTCTTAGTTTGGCTACTGAGATATGCTTGCTGGGGAAAGGGCCTGTTGTGCATGTTGTGTGGATGAGTGCCTATGCTTCTAGCATCCCCAAAAACGTTGTTGTGAGCAATTGTCATAATTAGCAAACTGTAGGAAGCACATTTTTTTGACCATTAGTCGGGCCTTAAAGGCACAGTACATTTTTTATCGTTGTACACAGTGATCCACTTAGGAATAAACTTTTTATACACTTTTACGCAATGTGGAGCCTATTTTTTTCACCAACAGCCATAAGAAGACCAGGTGGGAAGAGTGCCAGCTAGGCTGCGAGGTGGCCAATACCTCGAATGCGGATACGGGCCCTGAAGACCGCACCATCTGGTGAGTCTATACCTTAAGGGGGAGACCCCATTCGTTTATGCTGTGAAAAGTGCTCCTATCGAATGAACAATATCTGAGCGCCTACCTACAAACGACTTGAGATGATATAAAAGGCTGTCTCCTTAGAAATAAATGGTCCACAAAATGGCTGCCTCTCTAATACACTAATATTATTATAATATTATATTTCTGTGAAAATATGTAATAAAATAATTCAATAATTCATGTAACCCATGCTTCTACTTTGAAAAGAGTTACTGAGGAATACAAAAACAATATAAATTGTGCAAGATCACTAGAAGTCTCTGAGAAGGGTAGAGGGCCCACATTCTGGACTAATCTAGCTAATATTTGCATCAGCAGCTGACACAATGCAGAGCCATAGTAGTTTATAGGAGCTGAAGAACACCATGCTTATTTGTGAATGTAGAACCATTAGCTTAAAAAAAAATACAAGCTACAAATCCACAGGGCGGAAGCCTGAGAAATGAATTTACCCCCGAAAAGCTAATTGGTATTCAGAAGCTCTAACTCAGTTCTAGTGTGCATAATAGATTAACCTTCCCAGCGTTCAATTACCCCAGGATTTCTGTGCAAACAGTGATAAAATTTATTTTTAAAACTTTTTTTTTCCTGTAACTTGCCAAAATGTGTCAAGCAAGGGTCTAGTATACAGTGCAGGAGAGTATTGATGTGTACGCATGTTTATACTGTTCACAGCATGTTTTTTTGAACGGACATTTCTGTCCATACCGCTAGGGAGGTTAACAAGAAAGCTCTTGTTGTGCAAGCAAGCATTCAGTGTGGTGCCAGTGTAATGAGGGCTAGCCAGAGGCCTTAATCAGGTTACTCACATGGACAAGATGAAAATGACGAGGAATAGTTCTGTGTCTACCATACAAGCGACTGGATGGGGAGACCTAGCGCAGTATTGGCCTCACAGCAGAAAATGTAAATTAACTGTTCTAGCTTCTGTTTGACAGCTTAATCTGTGTGATCTGTTAATTAAGCCACTCAGCCCTGCCTGCTCACATTGATATTTGTAACAACCTTTATCCCTTCCATATCTTTTTACTATGTGCAGTACTTTTAAATGCAAAGCAATGTTTCTGAGGTCAAGCAAATATTGTGTAAAGGGGAAAGGTATACAATCTGTTAATATGTTTATTCCATGAAAATATAACACAATATGTTGAAACTGATTTACTAAAGCCGTATTGTGAGGATAAACATCGCTCTTTGGTTAAATCGCAAAAAACGGCACATTTGCTAAAAACGTAAAAAAGCTTCTGTATGTTTCTGTCCACACAATGTGACATTTTCATCTAAGCTCTGTGCGAAGGTACCCGATTCCCCACTCAAATAGGACAACTTTTGCTTAAAAAAATGGTCAAGCTTGCTATAATTTGATCTTGGAGGAAGGTGAGACTCAGCCATTGCAGAAATGGGGAGGTGGCATCATATTATGAAGATGGCATTAAACTATCTACTTTATATTTTATCCCTGTATGTATGAGAACACCACAGAAGCAGTGTTTTCCCCAGGCTCTGTTTTGGTAAGCACCCGACTGTCCACGGCTCACCTCCTTCTATGCTCTAAGCAGAGTTGTGCAGAGAAGTGCCAGCCTTGCACATCAGAGAAGACAGACTCAGCTATAATGATTCCCGAGTAAAGCCAGACTGAATGCTCAGTCAGGGATTTTATCAGGGTTGATAACAAGCAAGCTGAACAGTGAAGAATGAAGTAGAGAGCAGGGTAGGCGGTTTCCCTAATGTTCCCACTGATATATATGGTAAAATACATGAGGGTAAAATACATGAGGGTGCTTCGTCTCTGGTTCCCTTTAACAACACACCTCTGTGCCTAAACACGGCAAACAGTTCGAAAATGAATCATAATTGCTGAGCCCAGAATGATTGAATGATTATGCTGTAATTGAACACCGAGACTTTAGCAGACCTGTCACAGACCATAATTTTTATTTAGAACTTTTCACAGCAGAAATGTTAAGGAAATTTTAAGTAAAGCTGAAACTTGCAGCACAGGATGGCATTTCTAGCTGACTAACCCAAGAAATAGAGCAAAATTGAGAAACAATGCTTCCAGCAACATTCCAAAAGTCGCCTATTGTCATCTAAATCTATTATGTACACTTACTTGGCTTGGCACAAATGACCTTTTCAGCTGCGTGTACAGAAGAGAATCGAGCCTGATCTCCTTGCTCCTCAGTCTCTCCATATTCAATAACCTCTGCCTGACCCAGAGGCACGCTCCATTTCAGTAAGTATTTCTGGCCTTCTGTCACCATGTTGCTGCCCTCATTGGAAGACCTAAAAGAGATGCACATGAATTTCATAAACCTTGCAGCTTTATTCCATACTGGAATGTTGTATTGGTTGAAAATAATTCCCTGATTCTTCAAGGAGACATTGAAAAGAATTTAAAAAAAAATAATTTTTGAAGACATCAGTTTAAAAAGAAATATTGTAATTTGAAACAATATTTTCAAGCGCTACTAAATTCCTGGGCAGTGACTCCATGGAAGAACCCCAATGGCAAGCAATTTCATCTGAAGGTCTCATGGTTTTCTAAAGCTGGGCACACACTATTTAGTTAGCACTTAATTTTGTTTTCAATTGATATTGCAATTGATTGAACAATCAATTATTTTATGACAGTCTAAAGACCAACATTGGGGCCTTTAGAACGATTTTAGCCCTTAACCACTTAAGCCCACAGGGTTGAAATTTTTTTGCATCAGAGCAACTTTCACCTCCCATTCATTTTCTAATAACTTTATCACTACTCGGCACAATGAATGGATCTATATCTTGTTTTTTTCGCCACCAATTAGGCTTTCTGTGGGTGATACATTTTGCTGAGAATTAATTTATTGTAAATCCATTTTAATAGGAATATTAAGAAAGAAATGGAAAAAAATCATTATTCCTCAGCTTTTGGCCATTATAGTTTGAAATTAATACATGCTACCATAATTAAAACCTATGTACTTTATTTACCAATTTGTCCCGCTTATTACACCATTTAAATTATGTCCCGATCACAATGTATGGCACCGATATTCAATTTGGAAATAAAGGTGCATTTTTTCAATTTGCGTCCATCACTATTTAGAAGCCCATAATTTAATAAATCATATTGATAATTTTTATTATAATTTTTTTTATTTAAACATGTATGTGGGTATTTTTTGGTGTGGGAGGTAAACAGTTTTTTTTTAATGTATTAACATTTATTTATTTAACACAAAGTGTGTTTTTGGTGTAATTTGCTATTTGGCCACAAGATGGCCACAGTCCAAAAAGTCCTGGGAGCGATCGATCTCGCCCCCAGGCAGAAGAAAGGAGACCAGAGCTCAGAAAAGCCGCAGCATCTGAAGAGACGCTGTCGGCTTTTCTCCGGGGGGTCCTTTCACTGATCGGTGGGCTAGCGGCCAGCAGCAGGGGCGCGCACGGGGGGGCCCGAGGAAGCGCACACGACCCGCGGTAGTGCGCAGCAGCCTAACTGGACGAAAATTTTCGTACAGTTAGGCTGAAGTGGTTAATATCAATTGTAAAATTGATCGTAAAGGTTAAATCCCTTCAATTCATGATCAAACTTTATCTAATCAGATGTCTAACTTGGAAAAAAAATTGTACAGTGTATGCCTATTTTTTGTCAAACAACTTAATTGAATCACAGTTGAGCTGTCAGCTTATTAATTCAAAACTGCTACACCAAATTCTGAGGCAGAGTGCCGATTGTGGCATACAGGGATCCATGAGAGACTTTGTAACGGTTATCACACTGCAGAGACATTCATCACATGCAGCACAAAACAGCTGTAGTAAATCTAGGTAGTCATAAATTACATTGGTCACTGCAGATGTTGCATGTGATCCTAAGCAACCCTAAAGCTGGCCATACACTGGCCCGATTTGCCGCCGTTTCGACAGCAGATTCGATCATTGGGATCGAATCTGCTGCCAATCGTTCGCGCTACACGCCGAATTTCGGTCCATTCCGCCCGATCCCATCGATCGCGCCGTGTGGAAAATAACCGTCGATCGCCCGCGGGTAAAGAGCGCATCGCTAGATAGTTCGAGTGCCCGACGACCGACGCAATAGAGCTGCAATACATTACCTGCTCCGCTGGCGCGACTCCCGGGTCTCCGCTCTTCTTCTCCACTCTGGTCCGCTCTGGTCTCCAGCATGCTTCCCTTCTTCCTGTCCCGGTAGGAAGTTTAAACAGTAGAGGGCGCTCTACTGTTTAAACTTCCCCCAGACAGGAAGAAGGGAAGCATGCTGGAGACCAGAGCGGAGAAGAAGAGCGGAGACCCAGGACTCGCGCCGGCGGAGCAGGTGATGCAGGTGGGGGGAAGCGGCGGCAGCACCACCACCACCGATTGTGAACGGTTTCAGGCAGAAATCGGTTCACCTTCTGTTTGCAGTAAAGGTAGCCATACGATCCCTCTCTGATCAGATTCGATCAGATAGGGATCTGTCTGTTGGTCGAATCTGATGGCAAATTGACCAGTGTATGGCTACCTTTAGGGCTCTTTCACATCCAACAACGCTGCAGGAGCCATTCTCCTGCACATGTTGAATAGCCTGTGGCGTATCATTGGGATGTTGGGATGAGGCGGCAGCTATTCATTCACCCAACATGAAAACGCCAGCTCCCGACGGTTAAAAGTTCCCAAGTGCGTCGACTGGCAACGCACCGAAACGCAGCGTCGGGTGTGAAAGGTAAAATGAAAGCCTACGGATTTTCATTTTATCTTGGTTAACGCAAAGTTTTGACTTAGCGTTATACCGCAGAAAACAGGCTAAGCACATGACTGCTTTATCAGTCAAATTGAAGCCCCCAATCTAGCTGATTCTTGAGATAAGGTATATTGAAGCTATCTTGTGAGATATCAGTGGGGATGGAGGGGATGCAATTTGGCATGGAGGTAGTTTGGGATGTCCTCAATCTACACTAAAAATTTTAAGTGAGTAGGAGCTATAGGTGCTGAGATATCAATACCAACTTTTCCATATAAAATATAGACTTTGGGATATACTCGCCATATAAGACTTCCCGTCTTCCAACACACACCAAATAAAAATAAAAAAAAAACACATCATGTACTGGTGCTATGTATGAACAGATACTGGTGCTATACTGTATGTGGTACCGAGTATATAACAGTATACAGGTAATTGACTAGTTGGATTGGTCAACTCTCCCTAAAGGTGACCACACGCCATACATTTTTTTAAATATCTGTTCAATTTAAGAATTGCAATACATTTTTCTGTAACATTTCAAAAATATGACCAATGTGCCATACACCTATGTAAAATTTTTCCCCAATTATGATAAAAAATGATTGGAAACTCTGAGAAAATCGCTAAGGTGTGTATTAATAAATTGACAATCTAACACACACCATACAATCTTTAGAAAAATTGAAGAAAAATTTCCAGCATTCCCGATCGATAAAAATCGGACAAAACGGAAATCCGATCTGATTTTTCAGTCGAATGAAAAAAAAGCTTTCGATTTTTTCGGGAGATCCGATCATATTTATCGAATTTTCGTAAAATCGGATAATTTTATTGTATCGTGTGTGGCCACCTCTAGCGGATTGATCAGCTTTCCCCGTTTATCAGAGCGGTATGGAAGAATAGATAGCGCTGTGCCCATAAAACACGCCTCTTTCACCATTCACATGTGCGCCTGCGCCACTTCACTACAGTCCTCAGCAGCGAGATATGAGAGTCGGTACCAGGATAGGGCATATCACCCGGCAACAATGACACCCGGCGTATAAGATGGCCCCTGACTTTTCTGAAGATTTTCAAGGGTTGAAAAGTAGTCTTATACGCCAGAATATACAGTAATTTCTACGTTACAGTTCCTCTTTAACCACTTGCCGACCGCCTACTTCATATTGGCGGCGGCAAAGTGGCAGCCCCAGGACCACGTAACGCAGATTGGCGTCAGGTCCTGGAGCACTCTCTGGCCGGGGATCGCGCGCTGGGATGCGCGCGCATCCACCGGCAATAGGCTCCGCCCACCCGCGACGTCAACCCGCCGGCCAATCGGAAGCGCCGGCGGGTTGTTAACCCCGCGATCGCCGCTACAAAGTGTATAATACACTTTGTAATGTATACAAAGTGTATTATACAGGCTGCCTCCTGCCCTGGTGGTCCCAGTGTCCGAGGGACCACCAGGGCAGGCTGCAGCCACCCTAGTCTGCACCCAAACACACTGATCTGCCCCCCCCTGCCCCCTGATCGCCCACAGTACCCCTCAGACCCCCCCCTGCCCACCCCCCAGACCACCATTTGCACACAATCACCCCCCTAATCACCCATCAATCACTCCCTGTCACTATCTGTCAACGCTATTTTTTTTTTTAGTCCCTAAACTGCCCCCTGCTCCCTCCTGATCACCCCCCACCCCTCAGATTCTCCCCAGACCCCCCCAGACCCTCCCCCCCCTGCGTACTGTATGCATCTATCCCCCCTGATCAACTGTCAATCACCTGTCAATCACCTGTCAATCACCTGTCAATCACCCGTCAATCACCCCCTGTCACTGCCACCCATCAATCAGCCCCTAACCTGCCCCTTGCGGGCAATCTGATCACCCACCCACACCAATAGATCGCCCGCAGATCCGACATCAGATCACCTCCCAAATCCATCGTTTACATCTATTCTCTCCTCTAAACACCCACTAATTACCCATCAATCACCCCCTATCACCACCTGTCACTGTTACCCATCAGATTAGACCCTTGCGGGCACCCAATCGCCCGCCCACACACTCAGATTGCCCTCAACCCCCCCCCCTTATCGATTCGCCAGTGCATTATTTACATCCGTTCTTCCCTGTAATAACCCACTGATCACCTGTCAATCACCCCCTGTCACTGCCACCCATCAATCACCCCCTGTCACTGCCACCCATCAATCAGCCCCTAACCTGCCCCTTGCGGGCAATCTGATCACCCACCCACACCAATAGATCGCCCGCAGATCCGACATCAGATCACCTCCCAAATCCATCGTTTACATCTATTCTCTCCTCTAAACACCCACTAATTACCCATCAATCACCCATCAATCACCCCCTATCACCACCTGTCACTGTTACCCATCAGATTAGACCCTTGCGGGCACCCAATCGCCCGCCCACACACTCAGATTGCCCTCAACCCCCCCCCTTATCGATTCGCCAGTGCATTATTTACATCCGTTCTTCCCTGTAATAACCCACTGATCACCTGTCAATCACCCCCTGTCACTGCTACCCATCAATCACCCCCTGTCACTGCCACCCATCAATCAGCCCCTAACCTGCCCCTTGCGGGCAATCTGATCACCCACCCACACCAATAGATCGCCCGCAGATCCGACATCAGATCACCTCCCAAATCCATCGTTTACATCTATTCTCTCCTCTAAACACCCACTAATTACCCATCAATCACCCCCTATCACCACCTGTCACTGTTACCCATCAGATTAGACCCTAATCTGCCACTTGCGGGCACCCAATCACCCGCCCACACGCTCAGATTGCCCTCAGACCCCCCCCCTTATCAATTCGCCAGTGCAATATTTACATCTGTTATTCCCTGTAATAACCCACTGATCACCTGTCAATCACCCATCAATCACCCCCTGTCACTGCCACCCATCAATCACCCCCTGTCACTGCCACCCATCAATCAGCCCCTAACCTGCCCCTTGCGGGCAATCTGATCACCCACCCACACCAATAGATCGCCCGCAGATCCGACATCAGATCACCTCCCAAGTGCAGTGTTTACATCTCTTCTCTCCTCTAAACACCCACTAATTACCCATCAATCACCCCCTATCACCACCTGTCACTGTTACCCATCAGATTAGACCCTAATCTGCCCCTTGCGGGCACCCAATCACCCGCCCACACCTCAGAACGCCCTCAGACCCCAGCCCTGATCACCTCGCTAGTGCATTGCTTGCATCTATTTCCCCCCTCTAATCACACCTTGAGACACCCATAAATCACCTCCTGTCACCCCCTAGCACACCTACCCATCAGATCAGGCCCTAATTTGCCCCGTGTGGGCTCCTGATCACTCGGCCAAACCCTCAGATCCCCCTCAGACCCCCTTCCGATCACCTCCCCAGTGCATTGATTGCATCTATTTTCCCCTCTAACCGCCCCCTGAGACACCCATCAATCACCTCCTGTCACCCCCCTAGCACTCCTATCCATCAGATCAGGCCCAATACATCCTGTCATCTAAGAGGCCACCCTGCTTATGACCGTTTCCACAAAATTTGCCCTCTCATAGACCACCTGTCATCAAAATTTGCAGATGCTTATACCCCTGAACAGTCATTTTGAGAAATTTGGTTTCCAGACTACTCACAGTTTTGGGCCCGTAAAATGCCAGGGCAGTATAGGAACCCCACAAGTGACCCCATTTTAGAAAGAAGACACCCCAAGGTATTCTGTTAGGTGTATGATGAGTTCATAGAAGATTTTATTTTTTGTCAAAAGTTAGCGGAAATTGGATTTTTATTGTTTTTTTTCACAAAGTGTCATTTTTCACTAACTTGTGACAAAAAATAAAATCTTCTATGAACTCACCATACCCCTAACGGAATACCTTGGGGTGTCGTCTTTCTAAAATGGGGTCACTTGTGGGGTTCCTATACTGCCCTGGCATTTTAGGGGCCCTAAACCGTGGGGAGTAGTCTAGAAAACAAATGCCTCAAAATGACCTGTGAATAGGACGTTGGGCCCCTTAGCGCACCTAGGCTGCAAAAAAGTGTCACACATGTAGTATCGCCATACTCAGGAGAAGTAGTATAATGTGTTTTGTGGTGTATTTTTACACATACCCATGCTGGGTGGGAGAAATCTCTCTGTAAATGGACAATTGTGTGTAAAAAAAATCAAAAATGTGTCATTTACAGAGAGATTTCTCCCACCCAGCATGGTTATATGTAAAAATACACCACAAAACACATTATACTACTTCTTCTGAGTACGGCGATACCACATGTGTGACACTTTTTTGCAGCCTAACTGTGCTAAGGGGCCCAAAGTCCAATGAGTACCTTTAGGATTTCACAGGTCATTTTGAGACATTTGGGTTCAAGACGACTACTCACGGTTTAGGGCCCCTAAAATGCCAGGGCAGTATTGGAACCCCACAAATGACCCCATTCTAGAAAGAAGACACCCCAAGGTATTCCGTTAGGAGTATGGTGAGTTCATAGAAGATTTTATTTTTTGTCACAAGTTAGCGGAAATTGATATGTATTGTTTTTTTTTTTCACAAAGTGTCATTTTCCGCTAACTTGTGACAAAAAAAAAATCTTCTATGAACTCACCATACCCCTAACGGAATACCTTGGGGTGTCTTCATTCTAAAATGGGGTCACTTGTGGGGTTCCTATACTGCCCTGGCATTTTAGGGGCCCTAAACCGTGAGGAGTAGTCTAGAATCCAAATGCCTCAAAATGACCTGTGAATAGGACGTTAGGCCCCTTAGCGCACCTAGGTTGCAAAAAAGTGTCACACATGTGGTATCGCCGTACTCAGAAGAAGTAGTATAATGTGTTTTGAGGTGTATTTTTATACATACCCATGCTGGGTGGGAGAAATCTCTCTGTAAATGGACAATTGTGTGTAAAAAAAATCAAATAATTGTCATTTACAGAGATATTTCTCCCACCTAGCATCTGTATGTGTAAAAATACACCCCAAAACACATTATACTACTTCTCCTGAGTACGGCGGTACCACATGTGTGGCACTTTCTTGCACCCTAAGTGCGCTAAGGGGCCCAAAGTCCAATGAGTACCTTTAGGATTTCACAGGTCATTTTGCGACATTTGGTTTCAAGACTACTCCTCACGGTTTAGGGCCCCTAAAATGCCAGGGCAGTATAGGAACCCCACAAATGACCCCATTTTAGAAAGAAGACACCCCAAGGTATTCCGTTAGGAGTATGGTGAGTTCATAGAAGATTTTATTTTTGTCACAAGTTAGCAGAAAATGACACTTTGTGAAAAAAAACAATTAAAATCAATTTCCGCTAACTTGTGACAAAAAAAAAAAATCTTCTATGAACTCACCATCCTCCTAATGGAATACCTTGGGGTGTCTTCCTTCTAAAATGGGGTAATTTGTGGGATTCCTATACTGTCCTGGCATTTTAGGGGCCCTAAACCGTGAGGAGCAGTCTTGAAACGAAATTTCTCAAAATGACCTGTGAAATCCTAAAGGTACTCATTGGACTTTGGGCCCCTTAGCGCAGTTAGGGTGCAAAAAAGTGCCACACATGTGGTATCGCCGTACTCAGGAGAAGTAGTATAATGTGTTTTGGGGTGTATTTTTCCACATACCCATGCTGAGTGGGAGAAATATCTCTATAAATTGACAATTGTGTGTTAAAAAAAGAAAACAATTGTCATTTACGGAGATATTTCTCCCACCCAGCATGGGTATGTGTAAAAATACACCCCAAAACACATTATACTACTTCTCCTGAGTACGGCAATACCACATGTGTGGCACTTTTTTGCAGCCTAACTGCGCTAAGGGGCCCAAAGTCCAATGAGCATCTTTAGGCTTTACAGGGGTGCTTACAATTAGGCACCCCCCAAAATGCCAGGACAGTGAACACACCCCACAAATGACCCCATTTTGGAAAGTAGACACTTCAAGGTATTCAGAGAGGAACATAGTGAGTCCGTGGCAGATTTCATTTTTTTTTGTCGCAAGTTAGAAGAAATGGAAACTTTTTTTTTTGTTTGTTTTTTTGTTACAAAGTGTCATTTTCCGCTAACTTGTGACAAAAAATAAAATCTTCTATGAACTCACCATGCCTCTCACTGAATACTTTGGGATGTCTTCTTTCCAAAATGGGGTCATTTGGGGGGTATTTGTACTATCCTGGAATTTTAGCCCCTCATGAAACCTGACAGGTGCGCAGAAAAGTCAGAGATGCTTGAAAATGGGAAAATTCACTTTTTGCACCATAGTTTGTAAACGCTATAACTTTTACCCAATCCAATAAATATACACTGAATGGGTTTTTTTTTATCAAAGACATGTAGCAGAATAACTTTCGCGCTCAAATGTATAGGAAATTTTACTTTATTTGAAAACTGTCAGCACAGAAAGTTAAAAAAGTCATTTTTTTGACAAAATTCATGTCTTTTTTGATGAATATAATAAAAACTAAAACTCGCAGCAGCAATCAAATAGCACCGAAAGAAAGCTGTATTAGTGACAAGAAAAGGAGGTAGAATTCATTTAGGTGGTAGGTTGTATGACTGAGCAATAAACCGTGAAAGCTGCAGTGGTCCGAATGGAAAAAAAGGCTCTGGTCCTTAAGGGGTTTTATGACTGCAGTCCTTAAGTGGTTAACTAGTATCCATTTTTATTTTAAGTTTGTAACTCCTATACCTTCTTAATACAGCAGAGTCCTAGTTATTCGGAACTCAACTTACCAGCAGTCTCAACCAACCAGCACAAATCACCGGCAGTACTCACAGTGGTGAAGGCCAACTTCTTAGAGCCTATTGCCAAATGTGATCACAATCGATTTTGTGTATCATTTTCACGGCGATTGTACAGCGTTTGTAAATTCTCATACTTTGAAACAAGAATCAAATCGCAATGGCTCTAAAAATTCTGCATGCAGTGACAAGTTGCAAGCACTGCAGTGTGAATGATCCCATAGAGATGCATTCTTTACCATGCTTTGTTGATCGGTGGCGATCAGCAAAGCGATGGAAAACGCCTGCAAAGCACCCCAGTATGAATGGGCCCTTAGGGCTTATCCACACTACAAGAGCTTTTCTAAGTGCTTTGTGATTTTAAAAGCTCTTGCTAATGTTATCCTATGGAGCGATGTCATTTTGTAAAAATCCCTCATAGCATTACATTAGCAAGAGCTTTTAAAATCTCTAGCGCTTAAAAAGCTGCGCTTAAAAGCTTGTAGTGTGAATCAGCCCTAAGGTTGTCTGTAGGCTCTGCTGTGCTTTAAGACTGGGCTCCACGGCTCCCCCAAGGTTAATATACTTTCAATTACTCCATTTTAGTATTTAATGGAGTTTAGGGTATGTATATAGATTGGGGTATTGTACTGTATTAGCGAAGTCTATTTTTAACATTGAATCTCAAGCAAACAGAAATGACACTTATCTGGCATCAATTAATCCCAGTCGATGCTGGATAAGACTCTACTGGTTAAAAAAACAACAAAAACATACAAAAAAAGCCTCAAACAAACCACAATACAGACCTATGAGAAATAATGCCAGTATTATACAATCTGTTGTGAAGAACATTCCATACCTTTTATCTGTGTCACCCAGTTGTCTGAATAAAGCTGGAGGTTGTGTTTCAGTCTGATGCATTTCTTGCGCTCATGCATTTCTTGCATGGTTCATGCTTCTCAGTTTCCTCGTGGTTCATGCTTCTCAGTGTCCTCGTGGTTCATTCTGCTCCGCTTACTCATGGTTCATGCTTCTCAGGGTCCTTGTAGTTCATGCTTCTCAGTGTCTTTTTGGTTCATGCTTCCCAGTGTCCTCATGGTTCCTGAGTCTCAGTGTCCTCGTGGTTCATGCTTCTCAGTTTCCTCGTGGTTCATGCTTCTCAGTGTCCTCGTGGTTCATTCTGCTCCGCTTACTCATGGTTCATGCTTCTCAGGGTCCTTGTAGTTCATGCTTCTCAGTGTCTTTTTGGTTCATGCTTCCCAGTGTCCTCATGGTTCCTGAGTCTCAGTGTCCTCGTGGCTCATGCTCCTCAGTGTCCTCGTGGCTCATGCTCCTCAGTGTCCTCGTGGCTCATGCTCCTCAGTGTCCTCGTGGCTCATGCTCCTCAGTGTCCTCGTGGCTCATGCTCCTCAGTGTCCTCGTGGCTCATGCTCCTCAGTGTCCTCGTGGCTCATGCTCAGTGTCCTCGTGGCTCATGCTCCTCAGGGTCCTCGTGGCTCATGCTCCTCAGGGTCCTCGTGGCTCATGCTCCTCAGGGTCCTCGTGGCTCATGCTCCTCAGGGTCCTCGTGGCTCATGCTCCTCAGGGTCCTCGTGGCTCATGCTCCTCAGGGTCCTCGTGGCTCATGCTCCTCAGGGTCCTCGTGGCTCATGCTCCTCAGGGTCCTCGTGGCTCATGCTCCTCAGGGTCCTCGTGGCTCATGCTCCTCAGGGTCCTCGTGGCTCATGCTCCTCAGGGTCCTCGTGGCTCATGCTCCTCAGGGTCCTCGTGGCTCATGCTCCTCAGGGTCCTCGTGGCTCATGCTCCTCAGGGTCCTCGTGGCTCATGCTCCTCAGGGTCCTCGTGGCTCATGCTCCTCAGGGTCCTCGTGGCTCATGCTCCTCAGTGTCCTCGTGGCTCATGCTCCTCAGTGTCCTCGTGGCTCATGCTCCTCAGTGTCCTCGTGGCTCATGCTCCTCAGTGTCCACGTGGCTCATGCTCCTCAGGGTCCTCGTGGCTCATGCTCCTCAGGGTCCTCGTGGCTCATGCTCCTCAGGGTCCCCGTGGCTCATGCTCCTCAGGGTCCTCGTGGCTCATGCTCCTCAGGGTCCTCGTGGCTCATGCTCCTCAGGGTCCTCGTGGCTCATGCTCCTCAGGGTCCTCGTGGCTCATGCTCCTCAGGGTCCTCGTGGCTCATGCTCCTCAGAGTCCTCGTGGTTCATGCTCCTCAGGGTCCTCGTGGTTCATGCTTCTCAGGGTCCTCGTGGTTCATGCTTCTCAGGGTCCTCCTAGTTCATGCTTCTCAGGGTCCTCGTGGTTCATGCTTCTCAGTGTCCTCGTGGTTCATGCTCCTCAGGGTCCTCGTGGTTCATGCTCCTCAGGGTCCTCGTAGTTCATGCTCCTCAGGGTCCTCGTGGTTCATGCTCCTCAGGGTCCTCGTGGTTCATGCTTCTCAGGGTCCTCGTGGTTCATGCTTCTCAGGGTCCTCCTAGTTCATGCTTCTCAGGGTCCTCGTGGTTCATGCTTCTCAGTGTCCTCGTGGTTCATGCTTCTTGACCACCCTCATTTCAAACTGCAGTTGAACTCATGATAAGCGCCATTGTAATACAAGCAGTGTATAAAGATGATTTGCTGAGGTTTTACTTTCATAGGGAAAGGAGTTCCTCTTTAAAGCAAACCTGTTACTTCCCTCATCACAATACATAAAGGTTTGCACCACACAGATTTTTCATATTGCACTTACATTAAAATATTAGCAACTATTGCCCCATATATGTAAATGTGTAATGTGTCTTTGTAATTTCTGAAAATGACTAATTATCTTCTTTTAAGACCATTTCTCCTTCACACTGCACTGTGCGGTCTGGCTTGTTTCAGCTACTGGTAAAAGAGAAAAGAATATGCACCAGCACAAAACTTTACAGAAAGATTTCCCAGCAGACAAAAAAGGATTTATCACATGACTGAATTAAATTGATCTCAGCTGAACCATAAACCATTCAGCAATGACAAATAAGTCAAGGCTGTGGTCACTGTCAAAACTTTAGAAGTGGTTTATGAACTAGAAAGTAATAAGATAAGTCATAAGAGTAATAATAATCCAGCAGGGTCAATCTATTCTAAAAAGGTGGTTCATGTGGCTCCGGTGGGTAAGCATAAACTTACCCATCAGCCAAATTACCCATAACTAACAGCGCAGAGTTCATCCCTGGACCACAATTCTCAATTTGGTGTCTATTCTACTAACAGAAGGGTAGGAACAGTAGGAGAAGGCACTTCACAGCACTCAGATCATGTGCTGTAGCAGCAAAGGTACACTGATCATCTGCTTCCTCCTCAGCCACAAGAAAAAGCTACAAAATCCGATATTCTGCAAATAAATAGATCTTACAAGTCATATTCACTAACATTTCTAGGCTATATACATTATGTAAAAGAGCAAAAACTCCTCTCCCGATAATGCGATTAGCTGCCGTTATTACTATGTTTCAGCAAGAGTTTACCTACTGCACAGCTATATAAATCAGTGCATGGGAAAAGCTCACTAGTTGTCTCTTGACACATACACCAAATAGACAATATAACGAAGATTGCTTTTCTTCAAAACTGTCTCATCACTCAAGATATAGGATGCCTGACCTGAGTTTATGTGAGCAGCACTACTGTCAGTAATTCACTGATCAGGTTCATGCTTCACTGCTGCCACCTCCTGGTCAGCTTCACTACAGCGCCTGATGTATCTGAATAGCTAACAGCAGTAAGAGGGCGAGAGTACAATGGCTGTTTTGATAGGTGTGCACGTAGGGCTAAATGAAATGCTGCCTAGGTAAAAGGCACAGGTGGATTAGGTTCTCAGACATTTATGAAGTTATTAAAATGACATAAAATGGCTGTAATGTCACCATGGACAAAATGGATAACACATTGCACATTCATGCATAATTTATGTCACATTTGGCAAGCAGTTATTTACTGTTCCATCCTTCTGAGCACAGGCTTACCTTGAATTAGCGGTTGCACACATCAGTACATCATTCAGCATGAATAGGCGTCTCTGCTTGGTTTTCAGGATCTCTCCTCTCTCGTTGTACACAGTTTCTACCATATCATCTGACCGGATAAGATATCTATTCCCATTGCTGAGAAGCTGTCATTTAAGACAAAACAATGAAACTTTCTACCGTGTTAAAAATAAATGAAGGAAATCACCATGTTACTATAAGAATACAGTAATAGCTCACAAAAGTAAGAACACCTCTCACGTTATTGTAGATATTGTATTATACCTTTTCATGGTACAATACTGAAGATATGACACTAATACAATGTAAAGTAGTCATTGTGCAGCTTGTATAACAGTGTAAATTTGCTGTCCCATAAAAATAACTCTCCAAATATGTTCAAAATACAAATTCTTTATTTGATGAAAAGCAAACACAATAAAAACAATGTTAAAAATCACCAAAGGGTGATAGCAGCGGTGTACATAAATAGTCAATAATAATTGTAATAGTAATAACAACAATCCATATTAATTATCCTCACACTCAAAAACTTATTAAAGTATTAAATATTAGCAAGTAAAGGTCAACAAAGGGACCCTCAAGATTAATAATTAAAAATTAATAGGGCCTGTATAAAGTGCAAAGGGTATTAGAAGTACGGAACAACCGTCCTAGTCTGATTGACTTACACTTGGATTGTTACCTCTAATACCCTTTGCACTTTATACAGGCCCTATTAATTTTTAATTATTAATCTTGAGGGTCCCTTTGTTGACCTTTACTTGCTAATATTTAACACTTAATAAATTTTTGAGTGTGAGGATAATTAATATGGATTGTTGTTTTTACTATTACAATTATTATTGACTATTTATGTACACCGCTGCTATCACCCTTTGGTGATTTTTAACATTGTTTTTATTGTGTTTGCTTTTCATCAAATAAAGAATGTGTATTTTGAACATATTTGGAGTGGTCTGGTGCTGCATATTGGGTACTTTTTTCTTTTTTATGTCCATGGTTGTCTGATTACCCAATTAGCACATTCCGTCCTCATTATCTTAAATGTTATTTTCAGGATGGTGCTTATCCATATGTTTGCTTAAAGTAATCCATCAAAATAACTCGGCACACAGCCATTAATGTCTAAACCTCTGGAAACAAAAGTGAGTACACCTCTAAGGGAAGAATGCCAAAGGGTATACAAAGAAAAATAAGGTACTCTAGCTGGATAAGATTTTCTATTCCAAAAGTTATTTCATACATTTTCACAGTTCTTAGGATTTGGGTAAATGACAGATAATAAATAACAGATAATGGATCATCAACCTATCAGTAGTGTAAATTAATCAGGTCACCTCTCATTTGCCTTTTTTCCAAGCCAAAAAAGCCCAGTTTGTCCAACCTTTCTTGGAGGTTGGACAAACTGGGCTTATTTAGCTTGGAAAAAAGGCGACTGAGAGGTGACCTGATTAACATGTATATATACACACACATCAGAGGACATTACAAAAGCTTGGCAGATGAGCTTTTTGTCCCTAGGATTGTACGATGGACAAGGGGACATGATTTGTGTGTGGAGGAAAAAAAGTTTATGCCATTTAGAAAGGGGTTCTTCACAGTAAGTGTGGTTAAAATCTGTAACATCTTACCTGAGGAAGTAGTTATGGCAAACTCTATTTCTGCATTTAAAGAGGGCTTGGATGCTTTGCTTGCCTTAAAGGACATCCATGGCTGTAATTATTAGGTAAATCCTGGAAGAGTTGATTCAGGGATTTATCTGACTGCCATCTGGAGTCAGGAAGGAATTTTTCCCTTTTAAGGCTAATTGGCCCAGGCCTTATAAGGTTTTCCGCCTTCCCCTGGATTAACTAGGACAGTGATGGCTAACCTTGGCACTCCAGCTGTGATAAAACGACAAATCCCGTCATGCCTCTGCCTCCCCGAGTTATAATTAGAGCTGTAAGAGTATTGCAATGCCTCATGGAACTTGTAGTTCCACCACAGCTGGAGTGCCAAGGTTAGCCATCACTGAACTAGGATATGTGCAGGTTCAGGATGGTGTTTTATTTATATTTTATTTATTTTTTCTGGTTGGACTTGATGGACGAATGTCTTTTTTCAACCATACTAACAATGTAACTATGTATGTAACTATATATTTATAAAAGGGCAATCAATTTCATGCTGGGGGTTCCAGGTGTTCAGTATGCAGTATGTAATTGCCACCGGATCGATGTACAGCTGTAATACTGCTGCATAAGGAGCCCTGGAAAATATACAGTACCTATGGTATAAAAAGTTAAAGTGGACCCAAATTAAAAATACAAGATTTCAGAAATAAAATCTATTTTATAAATTATAATAATAAATAGCAGCCTTTTTTCAGCTGCATGATAACAAATATAAAATATTTTACATTTATTGGAGAAACCCCTCCCTTTCTTTCATATTGCTGGGACAGAATCCTGCAAACTGGTGGAGTAGATGGTGTCCAGCAAAGGAGGAATGGCTAATGGCTGCTACCTGTATAAGCCTAGTAATGCAAAGAGAAGGGTAAAAAGCATGCACTGAAATGCTGATAGGCTTGAAGGAGTGTTTATTTATCTTTCTATGTGTCAGAGAGGTGCAACGAAATATTTTTTATTAAAAAAATGTTTGGTTTGGGTCTGCTTTAAATAAAAAAAAAACACAAATTATCACACAGGGGGCCATATGCAATTCCCTTTTTCTTCCGAGTTTTCTTCTAGGTGACATTTTTAAACTGGTTAATAAAATGCCTTTTAAGCCACCAGCAAGCAAGAAAATTTTGATGTAATTTTTTCACCTTCTTTTTGGTACGTTTTTAGATGAAAAGTTCTGGAAAGTTATTTTAAATCGAAGACGAAAAATTATCTCCTAGGAGAAAACTCGGGTGAAAAGGTGAATTGCATATGGCCCCGGGTGACACCAATCCTAGTGACGCCTCTGGAGAGAAAGTGGTCGGGTGAGTCATGAACACCAACAAATGTATAAACATATTCAAGATTTGAATAGCCAAAAAAGGCCCTTGTCAGACATACTCAGCTTTGTTTTGTGCTTTGAAAGCTCTCGCTTATGTATGTAAATGACTTACTAACCTTATTCAGATACCTTTCATTCATTGCTTTGGCAATCTGCTTGATTTCACAACGCTGATCTGCATCCCGCTTTCTCTCGTTGAGTTTCTCTGCTAACGTTTCCAGCTCGGTAAGAGCCATCTGCAGAGGAAGCCGGTCAGGATGACCCTTTATTGTATTTTTCAACATATCCTGAAAAACAGGAGCCAACACCACAGGAGAGTAATATAGAGAACTTAAACAAGTAAAATGATTATGTTTACGTGCAGCACAGAGCTGTATTTTGTACAGCCACAATATTTAAGTTGTCTGTGGTTATTTACATGGGTAAAGAATAAAAGTGATAACTAAAATATATCAAGTTAAATTTTGGCAGGACAGTAGCAAAGTGGATAGCACTTTTGCCTTGCAGCACTATCTGCATGGAGTATGTATGTTGTACCAGTGTTTGTGTGGGTTTCTTCCAGGCAACCTGGTTTCCTCAAACACCCCAAAAAACGTACGGATAAGTTAATTTGCTTTTTTATTTTATCGTCCCTACACTATATGACTATGGTGAAGATTAGATCGTGAGCACCTCTGAGAAACAGTTAGTGACATGACAAGTCTTTGCAAAGTGCTACATAAATAAATATGCAGACCTGAAAAAAAAAACCCACTACAAACATCTGTGGATGGTGTGAAACAGTATCATGTAATGTCTCCACTTTTTCTTACACACTGCAACTTTTTCAGTTGTATTATGGCCAATCTGACCACTATCTCTGATAAATGAGCAATTTTGTGAGTTCTCTCTTGAGCGTGTTATGACCAAGGCTGGTCCTCATTGGCTGTATCTATTGCAAAAATTTTGGGATGTGTGGTACCATACTCGGGCTTACTTGGCATTCAGTGGTGCAAGGTATGACATGGGCTTACTTGGCATTCAGTGGTGCAAGGTGTGACATGAGCTTACTTGGTATTCAATGGTGCAAGGTGTGACATGGGCTTACTTGGCATTCAGTGGTGCAAGGTATGCCATGGGCTTACTTGGCATTCAGTGGTGCAAGGTGTGACATGGGCTTACTTGGCATTCAGTGGTGCAAGGTATGCCATGGGCTTACTTGGCATTCAGTGGTGCAAGGTATGCAATGGGCTTACTTGGCATTCAGTGGTGCAAGGTGTGACATGAGCTTACTTGGTATTTAGTGGTGCAAGTTGTGACATGGGCTTACTTGGCATTCAGTGGTGCAAGGTATGACTTGGGCTTACTTGGCATTCAGTGGTGCAAGGTATGCCATGGGCTTACTTGGTATTCAGTGGTGCAAGGTGTGACATGGGCTTACTTGGCAATCAGTGGTGCAAGGTGTGACATGGGCTTACTTGGCATTCAGTGGTGCAAGGTATGCCATGGGCTTACTTGGCATTCAGTGGTGCAAGGTATGCAATGGGCTTACTTGGCATTCAGTGGTGCAAGGTGTGACATGAGCTTACTTGGTATTTAGTGGTGCAAGTTGTGACATGGGCTTACTTGGCATTCAGTGGTGCAAGGTATGACTTGGGCTTACTTGGCATTCAGTGGTGCAAGGTATGCCATGGGCTTACTTGGTATTCAGTGGTGCAAGGTGTGACATGGGCTTACTTGGCAATCAGTGGTGCAAGGTATGACATGGGCTTACTTGGCATTCAGTGGTGCAAGGTATGCCATGAGCTTTCTTGGCATTCAGTGGTGCAAGGTATGCCATGGGCTTACTTGGCATTCAGTGGTGCAAGGTATGCCATGGGCTTACTTGGCATTCAGTGGTGCAAGGTATGCCATGGGCTTACTTGGCATTCAGTGGTGCAAGGTGTGACATGGGCTTACTTGGTATTCAGTGGTGCAAGGTGTGACATGGGCTTACTTGGTATTCAATGGTGCAAGGTATGACTTGGGCTTACTTGGCATTCAGTGGTGCAAGGTGTGACATGAGCTTACTTGGTATTTAATGGTGCAAGGTATGACTTGGGCTTACTTGGCATTCAGTGGTGCAAGGTATGCCATGGGCTTACTTGGTATTCAGTGGTGCAAGGTGTGACATGAGCTTACTTGGTATTCAATGGTGCAAGGTATGACTTGGGCTTACTTGGCATTCAGTGGTGCAAGGTATGCCATGGGCTTACTTGTTATTCAGTGGTGCAAGGTGTGACATGAGCTTACTTGGTATTCAATGGTGCAAGGTATGACTTGGGCTTACTTGGCATTCAGTGGTGCAAGGTATGCCATGGGCTTACTTGGTATTCAGTGGTGCAAGGTGTGACATGGGCTTACTTGGCATTCAGTGGTGCAAGGTATGCCATGGGCTTACTTGGCATTCAGTGGTGCAAGGTATGCAATGGGCTTACTTGGCATTCAGTGGTGCAAGGTGTGACATGAGCTTACTTGGTATTTAGTGGTGCAAGTTGTGACATGGGCTTACTTGGCATTCAGTGGTGCAAGGTATGACTTGGGCTTACTTGGCATTCAGTGGTGCAAGGTATGCCATGGGCTTACTTGGTATTCAGTGGTGCAAGGTGTGACATGGGCTTACTTGGCATTCAGTGGTGCAAGGTATGACATGGGCTTACTTGGCATTCAGTGGTGCAAGGTATGACTTGGGCTTACTTGGCATTCAGTGGTGCAAGGTATGACTTGGGCTTACTTGGCATTCAGTGGTGCAAGGTATGCCATGGGCTTACTTGGTATTCAGTGGTGCAAGGTGTGACATGGGCTTACTTGGCATTCAGTGGTGCAAGGTATGACATGGGCTTACTTGGCATTCAGTGGTGCAAGGTATGCCATGGGCTTTCATGGCATTCAGTGGTGCAAGGTATGCCATGGGCTTACTTGGCATTCAGTGGTGCAAGGTATGCCATGGGCTTACTTGGCATTCAGTGGTGCAAGGTATGCCATGGGCTTACTTGGCATTCAGTGGTGCAAGGTGTGACATGGGCTTACTTGGTATTCAGTGGTGCAAGGTGTGACATGGGCTTACTTGGTATTCAGTGGTGCAAGGTGTGACATGGGCTTACTTGGCATTCAGTGGTGCAAGGTATGACATGGGCTTACTTGGCATTCAGTGGTGCAAGGTATGACTTGGGCTTACTTGGCATTCAGTGGTGCAAGGTATGCCATGGGCTTACTTGGTATTCAGTGGTGCAAGGTGTGACATGGGCTTACTTGGCATTCAGTGGTGCAAGGTATGACATGGGCTTACTTGGCATTCAGTGGTGCAAGGTATGCCATGGGCTTTCATGGCATTCAGTGGTGCAAGGTATGCCATGGGCTTACTTGGCATTCAGTGGTGCAAGGTATGCCATGGGCTTACTTGGCATTCAGTGGTGCAAGGTATGCCATGGGCTTACTTGGCATTCAGTGGTGCAAGGTGTGACATGGGCTTACTTGGTATTCAGTGGTGCAAGGTGTGACATGGGCTTACTTGGTATTCAGTGGTGCAAGGTGTGACATGGGCTTACTTGGCATTTAGTGGTGCAAGGTGTGACATGGGCTTACTTGGCATTCAGTGGTGCAAGGTATGACTTGGGCTTACTTGGCATTCAGTGGTGCAAGGTATGCCATGGGCTTACTTGGCATTCAGTGGTGCAAGGTATGCCATGGGCTTACTTGGCATTCAGTGGTGCAAGGTATGCCATGGGCTTACTTGGCATTCAGTGGTGCAAGGTATGCCATGGGCTTACTTGGCATTCAGTGGTGCAAGGTATGACTTGGGCTTACTTGGCATTCAGTGGTGCAAGGTATGCCATGGGCTTACTTGGCATTCAGTGGTGCAAGGTATGACTTGGGCTTACTTGGCATTCAGTGGTGCAAGGTATGCCATGGGCTTACTTGGCATTCAGTGGTTCAAAGCATGACATTTTATAGACTCTAAAAAGTATTTCTCTTTCTGTGTAGAAAAGGCTATGTTGAGATGGGCACATATGTGACCACAAACAGACCTCTCCCCATGCACTGATCATAGTAAGGGGTGACACAATGCAAGTTGTTTTGCAGCAAGAAATCAATCTTAATATTCTGAAATGAAAGAATGATACAATACTGATGTATTCTTAAATGACCAGTTAATGTATGACTAGGTGCAACCTTATGTTTTATGTAGAAGACATTTAAAGTAGGGAGTAGCCTAAGGTTAAATGCCATAACATACACTAGTACTTCCCTCAATATAGAACAGAACATGCATACTTCTGCTTGCATACTTAGCATGTTTAGTACATTTATGTTCTGAACTGAGAAATTTACTTTAATATGCATGAATGGTTGTAAAGCAGCAGAATATTTTATTGTGTGACAAGGCTGAAATATGCATCATTGCTTTGCTCCAACGTGAATTGTTTATTAAAAATGCACCTAGACTGAGCAATGTCGTTTCTCATCCCTACATGACTGGTGGTGGTTTATAAATAAAGGGCCAGATCCAGCTTTGCAATTTTGCAGTGTTTTTTCGAACTACTAATCAATTTTAATTGATTTGATTATTAATCAAACGTTGCACTGTTTTGGGGGACAGAAATAGCTCTCTATTGGACATACCTTTCTTAATTTACAGTTATGAAGGAAAAGCTGGCACAGTTCGAAAATTGGAAAGCTTACTAATTTCTGCAGTAATATTTTAAATGTAAAACTACATTTATAATTGTATCATATGGCACATCTATCACAATAACAATAGTGTACTATGCTTTGGTGTGAACAGACGTGTTCTCCTGAATGCCAGTATAAGTCAAGTTTGGTTCTTCTTCTACACACACACGTACACTTAGAGGAGAGAAGGTAACCCACACAACACATTAATGTCATCATAAACAGGCCAGGTTGTAATCCGAAAACACAGACTGTCCTGGATTCATAAATTGTAATTTACCTGTAGCAAAAGGATGAACTGGGGGAAGCGCTGGATTGGTTTCATCATCAAACCATACAGGGTGATGCGGTCTGTACTGGAATCCTGGCTTTGCTAGAATATAAAATAACACACTAATCACAAATTTTAAGAGAAAGCAAACTAACTGAAAGTGTTATTCCTTCAATAAAGGTGCATACACACATCCAATTTTGATTGGCCAATCACTGACCAATTTTACCATCTTCATCTAGTATGAGGGCCAACAGACTTTGATTGCTATGAAAAGATTGTGTAGGTAAGCTCTCATAATATATGTAGAAGTGGTAAAATTGGCCAACCATTGGTCAATCAAAATTGAATGTATGTACCAGGCTTCAGAGAGTATTTGAGGACTCGTGTGAGCACCTGTATACCTCCTTTCACTTGATTCTCTATGTATTTCTGTAGGTGACAAAGTAACCCAAAAAAAGGTCTTCGTCTTCTTTCACATCTAGAACGTGTCCTCCTGCACGCGTTATATGGCCTGTGTGACGTAATCAGTGGCAATGTAAGGATGTGTGGGACTGCTGTTGCTCCTAGAGATGCTATGAATATGTTGAACTGCATAGGGATATGTAGGACTGGTGTGGCCCCTATAGATGCTATGAATATGTAAGACTGTGTAGGGCTATATGGGACTGCTGTGGCCCCTATAGATGCTATGAATATGTAAGATTGTGTGGGGATATGTAGGACTGCTGTGGCCCCTATAGATGCTATGAATATGTAAGACTGTGTGGGGATATGTAGGACTGCTGTGGCCCCTATAGATGCTATGAATATGTAAGACTGTGTAGGGCTATATGGGACTGCTGTGGCCCCTATAGATGCTATGAATATGTAAGATTGTGTGGGGATATGTGGGACTGCTGTGGCCCTTATAGATGATATGAATATGTAAGACTCTGTAGGGATATATGGGACTGCTGTGGCCCCTATAGATGCTATGAATATGTAAGACTCTGTAGGGATATATGGGACTGCTGTGGCCCCTATAGATGCTATGAATATCTAGGACTGCTGTGACCTCTACAGATTCTATGAATATATAGGACTGTGTGTGGATATGTGGGACTGCTGTGGCCCCTACAGATGCTATGAATATATAGGACTGTGTAGGGATATGTAAGAATGCTGTAGCCCTGTAGATGATATGAATATGTAGTGTAGGTATATGTGGGACTGCTGTGACCCCTACAGATGCTATGAATATGTAGGACTGTGTAGAGATATGTAGTACTGTAGGGACCCCTATAGATTATATGAATATGTAGGACTGTACAGGGATATGTAGGACTGCTGTGACCCCTATAACTGTTATGAATATAAGGGCCTGTATAGGGATATGTAGGAGGGCTGTGACCCTTATAGCTATTATGAATATATTAGCCTGTGTAAGGATATGTAGGACTGCTGTGACCCCTACACCTGCTATAAATATCTAGGCCTGTGTAAGGATATGTAAAACGGCTGTGACCCCTATAGATGCTATGAATATGTGGGAGTGCTGTGACTCCTATAGGCTATAGGAATATGTTGGACTGTTTAGGGATTTTGTAGGACTGCTGTTACCTCTATAGATAATATGGCTATATTTGAACCTATAGGGATTTGTAGGACTACTGTGACCCTTATAGATGCTATGAATATGTTGGACTGTATAGGGATATGTGGGACTGCTGTGACCCCTATAGATGCTATGAATATATAGGCCTGTGAAGGGATATGTAGGACAGCTGTGACTCCTATAGATGCTATGAATATATAGGCCTGTGTAGGGATATGTAGGACGACTGTGACTCCTATAGATGCTATGAATGTGTGTGACTGCTGTAACCCCTATAGATGATATGAATTAGTTGGACTATAAAGGGATTTTGTAGGACTGTTGTGACGCTTGTATATGATATAATTATGTTGGACTGTATAGGGATATGTGGGACTGCTGTGACCCCTATAGCTGCTATAAATATATAGGCCTGTGTAAGGATATGTAGGACTGCTGTGACCACTATAGATGCTATGAGTATGTAGGACTGTGTATGGTAGTGTAATAATGCAGTAACCCCTTACAGTAGCTATGAATGTGTAAGACTGTAAAGACCCCTACAGCAGCTATGTATGTATGGGGCTTTGTCAGTATGTGAAGGACTGCAGGCACACATGTAGCTGCTACGAATGTGCAGGACTTTGTAGGACTGCATTAACCACTAAAAGCGTCTGTGTAAGAGAAAGGTGTGCAGAGATTGCAGTTATCCTCTATCAGTGAACAACACATCACATGGTTTTTGCAGTACTCATGGTGGTGAAGGCCAACTACTAAGGCCGTTTGTGGGCTCTATTGTGCGTAAAGACTGGGTTCCGAGGCTCCTCCAAAGTACTTTTAATTACTGTATTTTAACATTTGATTCAGCGCTAAATGGTACGTATGCAGGGATGTCGAGCTCCAGTCCTCAGGGTCCGAGATCCTCACACATTTTTGGCACAGCTGAAATAAACTGATGGGACTGCATACGCAGAAGACACAGACTGGACCCGACTGAAGCAATTACCGGGGCTGATTGCCACTGAACGGCAGACCGCGGAAGGACGGTGAGGAACTCACACATGTTTATGGGGTTGGAGGAAGCCCCAGGTAAGTATCGATGCTTTCTAGTCAATGATCTCTGGTACACTTTAAGTCTCGAGCAACCAGAAAGTACACTTATCCGGCATTAGCTGATCACTGTTGATTCTGGATAACCGAGACCCTACTGTGTTTCACTTGTACTATCTGCAGTCGCTCTTAAATTACATAAAAAACGATTTCCTATAAGATTCTGAAGGCAAATGTTATGAGCAATACCTTAACATGCTACAGGCAATTAGAGAAAGCACACACTACATTTCCATTTTCATGTTGTGAAAATAAATGTAAGTATGTACATTTCATTACATGAATTTATAAGTCAAAGATGAGCTCTACTTTTTGAATGTGTTAAATGTTGAGACATAAAAAGCACAATCTGTTCAAATGTATGATTACACAAGCTGCAGGCAATCTGTGGATGCAGATCTCTTGCTGAAAAACAGCTCCATCCTCCTATGTCAGTCTGTCAGCAGCTCCGAGTCCTCAGGTAACTTATGCACTGCTCGAATGCTCACTGTCAACAGAGGCCTGAAGTGACAGAAACATGGAACCTGCCAGTGCTAATACCTTTTAAATATGCAGATGAATTGATTGTCTTGAAAGGTATTCAAGACAAGCAGCATCCCAACACAACAGGGAGGCATCATGTTTAAAGAAATACTTGCACTTTCACACCTACTGCATTGACCTGTTATTTGCCAGGCAACATTTTCATTCATATAGCAGCACTGACACATTTTACACAGCTCTGTAAAGAATGTACTGAACTCACATCATGAATTGGTCCTGAATAGGGGTCACAGAGTAATATCATAGACAATTCTGGAGAAAGCCAATTGGCCAACCAGTATAAAAAAGGAGGATCCGCAGAACACAGTGGGATAGATAAAAGCTGGTATATTTTATTGAAAAAAACACATACTGTGACACGGAGAGCCACAGGAACAACCAATATGTTTTTAGGATGGGGGGGGGGGACTAGAACACTTACATGAATTTTCCATCCGTGGAAATTTACACTGACCCAGTGCGAGAATTATATGCAGCCAATCAAAGCCTCTAGTTTCTGATTCATTGCCCAGCGGCTTCCTTAACCACTTTTTCCACTGCTACAGTATATCTATGTCATCTGTGGCATCCTTCAAGCCACCATGATGTAGATATACTGATTCAGCTTGCAGCTCTGTTGTGCACAATCGGGTGCGCTTCAGAGGGCACGCCCCAGCACTGTCAGCTGCAATACTAATTGGTGAAAGGAAATATGTTCCCTTGTAGCCAATTAGCGACCCCCAGTGGATGAATGATCAACGCTGTAGCAAAACAGCGGTGATCCTTAATCGCTCCCCTAGGTGCACAGATCGGTTGAATAAATTGAGCAGCAAGTAGCCTCTCTCACCTTACCTCGTTCCAGCGATGAGCCTGCAGCCCGAGCCTCCGATCCCTGCTCTGAACTCAGCCATGTAATGCCGGCTTGATGACGTCATGACGGGGATCGGAGGCTCGGGCTACAGGCTCATCGCTGGAACAAGGTAAGGTGAGAGAGGCTGCTTGCTGCTGAATTTATTAGCCGATCTGTGCACGGAGGGGGCTGCCTGGTTGGGGGGGGGGGTTGGCTGTTATCTGGCCACTGGGGGGGTGGGGGGCTGTTACCTGGGGGTTAAACAACTCGCAGGCATCAGTGTAAGGGGGGGGGATCTGATGATGGGGGCACATCAGTTAACCTGGGGGTGGGATAACCTAATACTGGGGCACATCTGGTTATAATGGGGGGGGGGGGGGGCTAATCCTGGGGGCACATCTGATTATAATGGGGGACCATTTTATCCTGGGGAACATCTGACTGTAATGAGGGGTGCAAATCCTGGGGGTGCTACTGTCTATCTATACTGGGGTGGTAGCACATACAAGGGGCATATTTGACTATACTGGGGGACTGATATTGGTGACACATCTGGCTATACTGGGGGGGGGGGGTGCTACTCGGGAAACATCTGACTATACTAGGGGGAAATAAAACTGGTGGCATGGTTTCTTTACCACAGTGGCGCTTTTTATTTTTAAACTGGAATCGGTAAAAAATGAGAAATAATGCATTTTTTATTTTTTCCCTCTATTTCCCATGAAAATGCCTAGAAAACAAAAAAAATTGTTGGACTAAATACCCCCCTATTGAAAGCCTAGTTTGTCTTAAAAAAATGATATATAGATAATTTAGATGTAGTGAGTAGTGATAAAGTTATTGCTGATTAAACAGGGACATAGCTAAAGCGTCAAAACAGCTCTGGTCCATAAGGGGAAAACAAGGTCTGGATGCGAAGTGGTTAACAGCTAGTGTCTTTGAATTGTCTATTTCATTCTGTTTTTGGATCAGTGAATATTGCATGTGTGGAGAATATTTACTTATTACTAAGCAGCACTTAGCATGGCTGTGCTCCTCACCTCAATGGGTCAGTGTTCAGATAAGCACACTTGTTGATAAACCATGTTGGACAGAGAAAGAGGTCTTCACAATTGTCTTTAGGTTTCTAAATACTTTAAAGCTACATATAAATGGGGGTAATTAGCTTTTATGTTCACTTCAGGTGAAAGTTTACAGGAGATGGAAGGGTGGAGGGTAAGCAGGAGGAGCTTTGCAGCAGGAACTACAACAATATAGGTAGCTAGTATAGTTGCCCCAATATAGGTAGTATATTTGCCCTACTATAGGTAGAATAGTTGTTCCCAGTGCCTGCTCCCCCCTGAATTACCCTCTGTGCCGCTGTGACAGGAGAGCGGCTCCCATAGCAGCGCATATACTTCCTGTAAACACACTCATAGGCGAGCCGCGGTCCTGTCACCGCGATGCAGAGGATCTCTCTGATATGAGGTCTGTGTGTCAGTAAACAGCAACGGCAGGTAAGGGGGATAGGGGCTGTTGTAGAGAAAGTGGCCTCCAAGAAGGTAAGACGACCGACGGCTGCAGGGTGGGAGGGAGGTGGGCGAGATGCCGCTCCAGCTCCTATGCCGCCTGACGCAAATGCATTACTTTGGTCCTCATGGGCAGAATGGTGCTGTAAGGCACTGAGAAAAGATTAATTCTAGGTGAGATAGAAGAAAAGCATAACAACTGCAAATGAGAAGTGGAAAAAAGTCACTTTAGAATAAAATCTGCCATCGGATCTCCATAGTTCTCTCACTTCAGCGTTCCTTCAAGAACTACTTGCCAAATGTTGTGCATCCGTAATACAAAATATATTATTGTGCCAAAATGTCTTTTCTTCTTATGAATATTCCTGTTTGTCATGCATGAATCTTACAGACTCGAGTCTCAAATGAACAATACAATAATTTGATTCTTAACTTTACCAAAGACAAGATCTTCCTTGGAAAATATTAGTTTAGCAAACTTGAACTTTTCCTTATGGGATGGATTGCAGTGGTGTGCGGACATCATGACTACAATATTGTGACTACTTTGCATTAACATTAAAAGTTTGTGTTTAAAGGATACCCGAAGTGACATGTGACATGATGAGATAGACATGTGTATGTACAGTGCCTAGCACACAAAAAACTATGCTGTGTTCCTTTTTTTCTTTCTCTGCCGGAAAGAGTTAAATATCAGGTATGTAAGTGGCTGACTCAGTCCTGACTCAGACAGGAAGTGACTACAGTGTGACCCTCACTGATAAGAAATGCCCCTTTTTATCTCTTTCTTGCTCTCAGAAGCAATTTTCTACTAGGAAAGTGTTTTATAGTTGGAATTTCTTATCAGTGAGGGTCACACTGTAGTCACTTCCTGTCTGAGTCAGGACTGAGTCAGCCACTTGCATACCTGATATTTAACTCTTTCAGACAGAAAAAGAAAAAAAGGAACACAGCAGTTATTTGTGCGCTAGGGACTGTACTGTGCTTTTAGGTTTTGAAATTGTGGAAAAGAAAAAAAAACACACAATGGAATATTTTGTTAGAGTAAAAAGACATGCTTTCAAGTCTGATTGCATCAGTCAATGAGCTAAATCGCAACACACAAAATGGATTTTCTAAAAAGCATTTGTATGAACTGCAGAGAATATTTAGGCAGACTATAAACAGGCACACCCCAACTGAAGACAGCACCAGACTGCAAACCATGCACTACTAATGCATCACACAACACTATATTTACCTAACAGACAAGACAGACAGCTTTTTCTCAAGATGTGCTGTAAGAATGAAGAAATGTGAAATACAACTTAATTAAAAGGAAACAAAATATGGCAGCCTCCATATACTTCTCACTGCAGTTGGCCTTTAAGCAGAGAAGTGTAAGTATGCAAACATATCACAAAATTGGACCTATGTATCCGACTTGCTTTATTCATATCAGGGCTCCTATAGTACATTCAGATTTCCAACTTTAACTTGAAAGAAAAAGCTTACTTTTAAAAATTCCAGAAAGGCTGGCTTAGTAGCACAAGATTTCCTGAGAACTCCAACAGCTGTGCTGAAGTTATTCACATATTCACTGTATGCGTCAAGTACCATGGATTTGGAAAACTGCAAAGTAAACAAAGATAAAACAACTCCTGAGTAATCCCAAAGTAGATTAACAGAAACTGTAGACAGAAAGTTATACCAACATTTCATTGTGTCAGAGTACCTAGTATGCACTTCTCTGACATTATCCTTTCTCACAACTGCTGCTGCAGAACAAATGTTGACAATACCGGTTACAATACTTGCATGATTTTTGTATTGATTGTATTCACTGACAAAGACAAATCCCGTAGGGGAAGAGGGGGGTGCCAGTGGATGATCGTTTAGTGAGAGATACTATGGGGGAGACTGTACTATAGGCTTAGGCCCGGTTCACACTTGCGGTGGCCCTCCGGAATCGCCGTGCCGGAGCCGCACCGCCTGCAGAACGGACGGAACGGACGCACGGCATAGCAATTAAAGCCTATGCGTCCGTTCACATGGGTCCGTTCTGCAGAACCGGAGCCGGACCGGATCCGGGCCGACTCCGGACTCCGGCCTCCGTTCCAACATGCGCTATTTTTTCATCCGGCCCCTCCGGCAGCCGTATCCGGGGCGGAGCCGGACTGCACCATCCGGCCAATACAAACAAATGGGAACCGGAGGCCGCACAACACACTGGCTGAGAAATCCGGATCTTCTACCCCACTTCCTATGCGGATTTTTGCGGCGATATTGGCTGGGGACACATGGGCAAGCATTTTGGAGTGGAGCAGCACGAGCTGGAGGTGTTGGCAGGATGTTGGCAGCATGTCGGAGGTGGAGGTGAGTGCTAAACAGCAGAGGGCCTGATTCCACAGGTCCCCCTTCTGCTGACCTCCCAGACCCCAACATTTTTTTTTTTTTTTACGTATATTTTGCCAAACGGATCCGGATCGCATCCTGATTGCCACCTGATGCAACCTGACCGGATCCGGATCGGATCCGGATCAGAACCGTACGGTTCCGATCCGGATCCGGTCCGGATCCGGTCAGGTCATCCGGTCCGTTTGGCAAACAACCGCTAATGTGAACCGGGCCTTAGGCTATACAGACTAGATTTCCAAGACTTGTCCTTTTTTGGATATTGTAGGATTATATCTCCTTAATAAAGTTAATAATAAGAGTTTAGTGTACCAATATTTTAGTGCATTTACAACGGGGGAAAGTTACTTTGTAATACCTGTGTGGAGGAAGAGGGTGTAAAATATTCTTCCGGCTGGTCAATCAATTCCTCTCCCTCTCCTTTTATTTGACTCTCACACTTCATCTCTCTCTCTTATAGCACTTTCTATAATACTCTACATGTACTGTATTGAGGCTCATAATAAATGTTATGTTGTAATACAGAATAATAATGACAAGGTTCATTTAGAATCAGTTCAATGATCAAGTGTGTGATTTAGTTTTCTCCCCTCTGTTTTCCAGAATTGGTATATGGTTAAAAATAGATAGATCACCCTTTTTCTGGTTGATGCCCACAGCAGACTAAAAGACTTACGTTTTAAATTAATTTAGGAAAAAATTATTAGATAAAATAAAGTACTGTAATGCAAAAGTCTTCAGTTTAGAAACAACTACTCCTAAAGCCTAGCACACTTGCTAGAAGGTTCTCAGCCGAGTGGGTCTGGCAGGGCTACCTCTCGAGCTAGAATCTAGTATGTGTACAGCCTGACAACCTTTGGTGCCATGGATAGAAATAATTAGTCTGGTAGATCATCTTGGCCTGTCGTTAGCCAAGTGCATTGTTTTCATACTCTTCCTGCCCAAACGGTGATGCTCTGTTGTGCACCAGGCCAACAGCCCACCTCCCGCCTACACGTCTGTATAACCACAACCATTCACTGTTGCCCAAGGGATCAAGCAGCGATCCCTGCCGGGCAATATTCCTTGTAGGTTCGTACGAGGTTTATGGGTCCCAACACATGGACTTCTAACCAATTTGTTTACAGGTTTGTTTCCTGAAGACAACAGGAGGAAAATCGTGGGCACTCAGAGGTACCACATATCCTAAAGGTATGTACATGCACAGTGATTTTCACCTTTGACCTGATTGCTAGGGTGCTAAGGGTATTTTTACACATCTAGTGGCAGCTATACCCAGCTGACTCAGCTAGGTTCCTTCTAGCATCTGTACAAGGCTTCAGAGGACTTCAAAACCAGAGTAAAAATTATTGTAGCTCTACCATTATACAAACATAAGTACATGTAAATCACTCAACTATTAAGGCATATTGATTCTGAAAACAGATTATTTAAAGGATACCTGAGGTGACATGTGACATGATGAGATAGACATGTGTATGTTCAGTGCCTAGCACACAAATAACTATGCTGTGTTCCTTTATTTCTTTCTCTGCCTGAAAGAGTTAAACATCAGGTATATAAGTGGCATTTCCTGTCTAAATTAGGCCTGGGTCAGACTACAGTGCAACCCTCACTGATAAGAAATTACAACTATAAAACACTTTCCTACCAGTAAATGGCTTCTGAGAGCAGGCAAGCGATAAAAAGGGTCAGTAGTTCATAGATTTAAGCTCTGGCATACTTCAATGAATGTACCATTGAGCAAAAACAATAAAACAGCAAAAACTTAGTAGATTTAAATATAAAATAAAACTGTGGAATATCTTAAAAGTCATTTTTAGGAGAAAGAGGATAGATACAATTGTTTATTTCATTAGTTTATTTTCACCTCGGGCGTCCTTTAATTCTTTCCATTTATAAAGCAGATTTTTGGTTTGTTCATATCTGGTATAGGCTGATCCATGTGAGCTCTGTTTATGGTAGAGAACTACCAAGTCAAGGGATTAGTATCAGTATCTGCTAAAGCATTTTAGGGTTATAGATTATAATAACTGCTCATTTAACATTTTGAATCTTTAAGCCCTGTATTTCTAATGTGTTCCTCTAGTGTTGAATAATGCATTCCCTTTTCATAAAATTGGCAGTAGCCTAACTAGAGGCATTTGGATTTACATCCGCCAACACAATAAAAGGCAAAGCAGCTAATTTAGAGATGTCATGTTTATTTTGGCAGCTTGCTGTAGCTGAAATGGTTAGCGCTGGTTTTAGTGGTGAGGTAAACAAGGTAAACAATTCCATTTTCAACAGTCTGGCGTCATGGCAGGATACCTAAACATTTTTGTCTTACAAACTGCTCATCTACTGAACTGCAGATGACTGGGGTTCCAAAGCCAGTTGGTTATTAAATCAGGTCAGATGCCACAAGAACACACATGGGGCCACCACACAGATGACGGAGTGTTTAAATACTTTGGAAACTGTGAAAAAGGTGGTTGTCAACAAAGTAAAACCAAACAAAACCTTGACACAAATGCATAATTCACACCTGAATTAGAAATCCCTTCAGTTTTTTTTATCATCTTTCCCATGCTCTAAATATCTAAATTCAGTAACAATGTTTCAGTAATTCACATTGCCATGTCTTCTAGCTGGCCAGAGCGGTAGTATGTATTGCCCCTGCATCATGAAGGCTGCCATTTTACACTCAACAAACTCTAGAAAATGACATTACCTGCATCAGACATTCTTTATTAGACTCTAAGAAAGGGTTTCTTAACCAACAAGAGACTTACAATAGGTAGTAGAAATCTGACATTACCGACATGTTTTGGGCTAGTCCATCTCTTCATGGGAGATTCTCATATTATTCTTTAAAAATACATTCTCTGAAAATGATTAATACAAAGATGCTGGCCAGCCTCCCTGCTCGCTGCACACTTCTTTGGCAGTTGGACGGAGCAACTGCCATTCACTAAGTGCTTTTAAAAATAAAGAAAGCCCACGTTTTCCCATTATTTAAGAAGGGCAAAAAATCTGATCCAGGAAATTATAGACCTGTAAGCTTAACATCAGTTGTATGCAAACTATTGAAGGGGTTACTAAGAGATACTATACATGACTTCATAGTAGAAAATAATCTTATTTCTCAGCATCAACATGGGTTTACTAAAGACAGGTCCTGTTTGACTAACATGCTCAGCTTTTATGAGGTAGTGAATGCTAATATGGATATTGGGAATGCTGTAGATGTGATATACTTGTACTTTGCAAAGGCCTTCGACACTGTTCCCCACAGAAGTCTGGTGCAAAAGTTGAGGATGCAAGGACTGGGGAAGAGTTTGTGTGCATGGATAGGGAACTGGCTAATGGACAGAAAACAAAGAGTTGTGGTCAATGGATCGTACTCAAAATGGGAGACTGGGTCCCACAGGGGTCTGTACTGGGTCCAGTGCTCTTCAATTTATTTATTAATGACCTAGTAGATGCAGTAGTGAGCAATGTTGCTATTTTTGCAGATGATACAAAATTGTGCAGAATCATCAACTCTCAGGAAGATAGTGTCATATTGCAACAGGATCTGGATAGCTAGATGGCTATATGGGCACATACATGGCAGATGAAGTTCAATGTTGACAAATGTAAAGTCATGCATTTTGGTCGTACCAATGGTCTAGCACCATACAAAATAAATGGGATACAGTTGGGGACATCAAACTTGGAGAAGAACTTAGGAGTACTCATCGACAACAAGTTAAATAATCGTACTCAATGCCAAGCCGCTGCAGCTAAAGCGAACAAAATTTTGGGATGCATTAAAAGGGAAATAAAAACTCGAGATGCTAGCATAATATTGCCCCTGTTTAACTCTCTAGTAAGGCCACATCTGGAATATGGAATTCAGTTCTGGGCACCACATTGCAAAAAAGATATTGCAGTTTTAGAGCAGGTGCAGAGACGAGCTACAAAATTGATACGTGGGATGGAAGGTCTCGCTTACCAAGAAAGGTTAGATAAACTGGGTTTATTTAGTCTAGAGAAAAGACGCCTTAGAGGAGATCTAATTAACATGTATAAATACATCAGAGGGCAATATAATAGCTTGGCGGATGAGCTTTTTGTCCCTAGGCCTTCTCAAAGGACTAGAGGACATGATCTGCGCATGGAGGAAAAACGTTTTAGCCATTTATTTAGGAAAGGGTTCTTTACAGTAAGAGTGATTAAGATGTGGAATGCATTGCCACAGGAAGTCATTATGGCAAACTCTATACCTGCATTTAAAGGGGGCTTAAATGCTTTCCTTGCGTTGAAAGACATCCATGGCTACAATTACTAGGTTATGCCTAATGATGTTGATCCAGGGATTTTATCTGATTGCCATCTGGAGTCAGGAAGGAATTTTTCCCTTTTGGGGCTAATTGGACCATGCCTTGTGGGGTTTTTTTTTGCCTTCCTCTGGATCAACAGGGGTATGTGGGGGACGGGCTGGAGTTCTACTTTGTACTGGTTGAACTCGATGGACGTATGTCTTTTTTCAACCAAAATAACTATGTATGTAACTATGTAACCCCCCTATGAGAATATGGGCTAGTCCAAAATATGTCGGTAATGTCAGATTTCAACTACTGTAAGTGACAGCAACATAGGAAAAAAGTAATTTATGGCTCATTTTACTCTGGGAGAAATGCACTCCTTATTTGTATGTGTTTTAAATTTTAAGATTTTCGCAACAGTTTCTCTTTAACCACTTCAGCCCTCAGTCGTTTTCACTTTATGCATCCGAGCAAGGTTCACCTCCCATTCATTAGCCTATAACTTTATCACTACTTATCACAATGAACTGATCTATATCTTAGTGGGATGTGGGTGTCAAAAACACCCACTAGTGAAAAAATACTGGGTACAAAAGTGGGAGCCCAATGGTGTAGTATGTCAAAAACAATTGAACGTAATAAAAGTAAGACACTATTCACAAAGGTGGGTTGCAGAGGGGCAACCGACCACAGGAAGCAGGTGGAGACAACAAACCCAACTCCACTCAGGGTGGTCCCTAGGGACCTGGATGCGGTCGCTCTCCTTGTCCACCGTGGTCAAGGCCACGTGTGGTCTGTCTCCACTCCTCAGACGGGTGAGGTAAGGAGTCCGTCTAAGCATACATGTTACGCTTAGAGTGATGTCATGTAAACAAACCTAAGGTTGCCATCTTGTGGCCAAAAAGTAAAACTACATCTACTTTAAAAAAAGCCATTATTGCCCTACGGGGGACGTAGGAGGCAGAAAAAGCGAGGCTTCCGAGAGAATCTGTCGCTCTTTCTGCGGGGGAGAGGAATCAGTGATCGGGCACCATGGCCCGATTAATTGATTCCTGGGCTAAGAATTCGCGGCCAGGAACGCGCGTGCAATCGGCCATGGGAGCGCACATGGCCTCCTGGACATAGCTTCTACATCCAGGAGGCTTAAATGGTTAAAGAGGAACTGTACTGAAAATAACAATGAATAGAATTGCGTAATGTTTACAATATTTATTTATAGACCTAATGAGTGTTTGCCCATTGTAAAATGTTTCCACTCACTGATTTACATTTTGAAATTTATCACTGGTGGTGACATCTTTAGTTCTGGCAGGTGATGTGTACAGACTGTTTGTTACTGAGAGTTCAATGCACAGAGGGAGATATTGCTTGGCAGTTTGAAACAGCCATTATTTCCCACAGTGCAACAAGGTTCACAGACAACACACTGTCAGGACCATGGTCATGACATCACGCTGTGGGAGGGGTTTCACCACAATATATATCAGAGCCCCTGATGGTCTATTCAAGATAAGGTAAAGATTTCTTGTAAGAAAAGAGGCATCAGCTACTGACTGGAATGAAGTTCAATCCTTGGTTAAAGTTCTTCCCAGCATAGGCAGTTCAGAAGCAAGTTTCGCAATAAACAAAAAGAGTGAAAGCCTTGTATTTTAAATTAAGGCTAAAAACCCAATAAAGCAAGTGTACTGCATTATTAACCCGAGCCTCATTTTAACCACATGTAATTGTAAATACTCTAGCACTTGATAGAGAGATTCTTTACATCAAGTATTTTGGTGCCTTCAGAAGCACACATCTAAAAATAGAGAGGAAAAGGTCTTATTGATTTTGCCATTTTTCTCACCGATGCTACAAATACATCTCCAATCATTTCTGTGGCGTCCCACTCAGACACCCGGCTAGCGAGAGCAATCTGGAATAGCGAGTGGCACTGGAGAATTTCCTTTATCCGATAAAATACTATTTTCAGCTTTCTTTCACTTAATAGCTTTGGCTCCATATCACACAGTGGCTTCTCATATTGCTGTAAGAGGAAGAAAAAGAGTTTAGAGATGTTTTTGTTTTATATCATAAAGTGCAACAACATAAAAGCACACACAGGATGCTATAACAATATTTCTCTTGCACTAAAATGGGTCCATTCTTTTTTCAGTTCACTTGACCAGAGTTTAGTAAGGTCTAGCATTTCTTGTCCTTTGTAGACCATGGCATATGTAGATATGCTTGGCAATGTACAAGTCCCCTGTCATTTTCCAGATAGTAAAAGTGATTACAATCAATAACAGCTTCATCAAGTAGATTCTGTAGGGAGACAGTAAATGAAGGGGACATCTGCACTGAAATGCCTTGACAAGATTGTATCAACTAAACATCTGTTAACAGAGCAGAAACCTGCTTCAGGATATGTAGAGGGTGTCTGGGTTAGAGGTGTATTATTAGGAGGAGGAAAGCCCTGCATTACCATTTCCTCCTCTCCAAATATGTCCTGCGGGTACTTTCTTCCCACCCCTATTATTTCCACAACCTTCTTTCAGCTGTTTTTCAGTGCAGTAATAGTTTAGCATTCTTCCAGAGGTTTCAGGCATTCCGGATTACATGGTTGCTTTCAAGGAAACCACACAGCTTAAATATAATTTTCGAAAATGTTATCCTAGGAAATTACCACTTATGGACGAAAGGAAAACTAAATTCAAATTTAAAACTCTGGTTTAATCCAACCCAAAAATAGAAGGGGTGGGGGGTGTTTGGTGAAGAAAGAATGCATACAATAGTGGAATTAACACTGTTGGCTTATCTAATGAAGGAAATCTTTTCAGCACTATTAAAATACAGGTAGTCCCCGACTTACCAACGCCCGACGTACAAATGACCTGCCAATATGAACGGCATGGTGTAACGATTGTGGAACTTTCTCCGTGGTCAGCGCACCAGACGTGCGCTGACGCGGCGGATTTCCTCCACAAGCGTATAATTGAGGACACCCAGGCTAGGTGCTATGCACCCACAGAGGGCAATTCCCACCGGCAGATGGCGCTGTGGAGTGCAGGCGAACACAGCCGCTGCACAGCCACAGATGCCAAATGGGAATTGTACAGATCCAGGACAAGGTACAATCAGGCAGGGCTGGATAGCCCACAGGGAACAGAGCAAAGGGACAGAACCAATGTGTGCCCACCAAACTAGTCGCCACCCAGCAACGGCGAACACACAACGGCGGATACGAAGTAGGAAAGGCAATCGCAAGAATGGCGATTGCCAATAGCGACACAAGACTGAGCAGGACAGAGCACCAGGGTAGCAAAGGCACAGCAAATCATACAAAGAGAAAGATAAGGAAAATAACAAACGCTAGCTGAACGCGAACACTGCACTTATTCGCAACAGTGCACGCGTTCGTGCGCGGTCTCCGCGTGTTACGCACAACAGAGACAAGCACGCCTAACTAACCAAAGACAGACAAACACGAAACAGAGAACGCGGGCGCTTGCTTAACGGTTACCTCACCGAGCCTACAGCAAGCATTCGTATCAGACAAGACAGACAAACGTGAAACAGGAACTAGGCAGAAAGGATCCACCGCTCTTCCGTCAGAGCAAGTGTGATCCAAGCAGAAACACAGATCAGAAGGATCCACAGCACTAGCTCAAGGCGAGTGCGATCCAGGTAGACAGAACAGAAGGATCCACAGCACTATCTCAAGGTGAGTGCGATCCAGGTAGACAGAACAGAAGGATCCACAGCACTAGCTCAAGGCAAGTGCGATCCAGGTAGACAGAACAGAAGGATCCACAGCACTAGCTCAAGGCGAGTGCGATCCAGGTAGACAGAACAGAAGGATTCACAGCACTAGCGCAAGGCGAGTGCGATCCAGGGTACCAGAACAGAAGGATCCACAGCACCAGCGCAAGGCAAGTGCGATCCAGGGAAGACAGATCAGAAGGGGCTACCAGTAACAACCGCTGTTCCGGTTAGCACCCAGACACACAGAACGACTTCCTATCGACCACCGCTGGGACAGGACAGTCGCAACAGACAAACAAACAGATAAGCAATCCTAACGGCACTAAAGAAACTGCCTAGTGCAGTCCCCAGAATTACTCTAAGACATGCCCGTTTCTAGGGGCGTGCCAGGCGTGCAACTGCACTGAGCGCTGTGAGGGACGTGGGCGCAGTCAGGGCTGAATATTAAAAAAAAAAAGGAGTTCCGATGTTGTGGGCGTGGCCTAGGTTTATTGTGGGCGTGGCCTAGGGAGAAAGACAATCAGCGGAATAAGGGCAGCTGGCTAGCACTTACCAACGATAGTGCCATTTCTGATGCCAGCCCTACAGCAGCTGCGCCCCCCAGGTCCTTCTAGCGCTAGCCTCTGTCCCCAGGCAGACTTCTCCGACATGACAGGACTGCAGTGCACAGTGTAACTCCTGTCACTAGAGAGCAATCTGCCTAGTCTGCCACTATCAGCAGCGGCAGCCATGTTTTTGTAGCCCCATTTTGTATGCATTGTCTATTATGGCAAGGAGACCACAGCCTCCTTGCACTGAGGACACTTTGTGGGAGGCTGTCTTGCTCTGACAGCCTCCATCACACAGTCATGTGACTCGCCTCCCCTCCTCCCCCGGGCTTTCTGAATCTTCAGCAGCCAGCATGTGTCCCCTTCAGCTGGAAGAGAGACCTGTGTGCAGCCAGCCTTCCAGCATACACACAACAGCAGCCAAAAAGCCTCCATTATACTGTCTGAGTAAGTGTGCTGAGGGGGGAGAAGTCTGGAGGAATGTGTGTCTTACTGTATTGTTTATATATATATTGCTGAGTGTAGTGCCGTGTGTGTGTGTGTGTGTGTGTGTGTGTGTGTGTGTGTGTTTAGCATTCTAAAGGTGAACATTTACAGTACTATCCTGCAGCCGATTAATTGTTTCTGATTGCTTCGGTAATGGATTGTTCGTCTCCGTTAACTGCTGAATTTCCACTAACCTAATCGATTAGATCAGTGGTATTGATCTTTTTTTGGGATCAATCCCATTGATCTGATCGAATTAGTTAGCAGGAATTTGTGAGTTAATAGGCATGACCGATTGCTTCCAATCGATTACCAAGGTGATCAGGAACGATTGATTCGCTCTGGAATTGTACCAGTATTGGATACGTTTAGACTTGGCACTCTCTGTGCCCTGACTTCCCACCTATCCACCTATACCTAGCTAACCTATACTGGCGGCACCTATACCTAGCTAACCTATACTGGCGGCACCTATACCTAGCTAACCTATACTGGGGGGCAACTGTACCTGGCTAGCCTATACTGGCGGCTCCTATACCTAGCTAACCTATACTGGCGGCACCTATACCTAGCTAACCTATACTGGCGGCACCTATACCTAGCTAACCTATACTGGCGGCACTTATACCTAGCTAACCTATGTTGGCGGCACCTATACCTAGTTAACCTATACTGGTGGCACCTATACCTAGCTAACCTATACTGGTGGCACCTATACCTAGCTAACCTATACTGGTGGCACCTATACTTAGCTAACCTATACTGGCGGCACCTATACCTAGCTAACCTATACTGGGGGCAACTGTACCTGGCTAGCCTATACTGGCAGGTCCTATACCTAGCTAACCTATACTGGCGGCACCTATACCTAGCTAACCTATACCGGCGGCACCTATACCTAGCTAACCTATACTGGCGGCACCTATACCTAGCTAATCTATACTGGCGGCACCTATACCTAGCTAACCTATACTGGCGGCACCTATACCTAGCTAACCTATGTTGGCGGCACCTATACCTAGTTAACCTATACTGGTGGCACCTATACCTAGCTAACCTATACTGGTGGCACCTATACCTAGCTAACTTACACTAGTGGCTGGATAGTATACTGGTTAAGGGCACTGCCTTTAACATGGGAGACCAGGGTTTGATTCCTGGCTAGGGTCAGTACCTATTCAGTAAAGAAAGACTCCCTAAGGGCCTTTTTCCACTACCCTGCGATTTGCGATTTGATTCTGATCGCAAATCGCAAGGTACATTAAACTAATGGAAACTGCAGCAGCAATTTCCATTAGTGCGATCCGATTGCGATGCGATTTTGGTCAAAACGCAATCGTCCTCCTGCCGCGTTTTGGATGCGATTGAGCTTTACTATAATGAGTATAGTAGCTCAATCGCAATTGTAATCGCATGGTGGAAATCGAATCGCGATAGTGGAAAAGAGCCCTAACACTGCAAGGTGGCCTCTTGAGCGTGTCCCAGTGGCTGCAGCTCTTGAGCGCTTGGAGTCTGACAGGAGAAATGTTTGCTATTATTATTATGTTATTATCAATACTGGTGACACCTATGCCTGGCTACCAATACTGGGGCACCCATACCTGACTACCTATACTTGGTCTGTAGTATGGATTTGCAAGTCGGGGGGGGGGGGGGGGGGGGGGGCGCAATTTTTACACCCTCGCCCTGGGTGAGCTTTAGCCTAGAAACTGCCCTGCTCTAAGATAACTTCAACAAGAAGTAGCATGGCTGACACTCTCTAGGAGTGTTTACTACAAACCCTGAAGGAATGACCAGCAAAAGACTGTGGGTAATCCCAACCTTTATACTGCCAGTCATCACAGGAGGCAGGTAGGGGATTTGCATAACGAATGTATGCAAATTCCTCAGCAGCAAGCTGCAATACTGACAAAAAGTCTCTCTTAAAGAGACCTGCAGAATGCAGACCTGAACAGTGGTCAAAAAGCTGCCTGCAGATTCTCACACATGGATTATATGTTTCCATGGGAACAAGCCCAACTTTTTTTTTAAAATTAAACTTGTAGTTTTTGAGAAAATCGATTTAAAAAAAAAATCAAAGAAAAAATGGCTTTTAAACTTGTATAAACAGGTTCAAAGGGCAGAGGTGACACAGAGGGGGACACTGGAAGCACAGGGGGCACAGAGGATGTACAGGGGACAGAGATGGCACAATGGTTCCACTTAAGAAAGTCCCTATCTCGTTCGTTAACTAAGGACTACCTGTACTGATGTTCCATGAATTACTGATGTGTTTTACATCATGTTCTGGCAGTTGCATTTGGAATGCTTTATGTCTGTTCAAATTTAACACAGCACTCCAAGTAGGTACCCACTTGTGCCGGATGTTAAGTGGCCAGCGGGAGCAGACATTGTAGTGTTTGCTCCAATGATCCACTGTGGTCCGGTTGTTGCCCGGAGAAGATGTGTTTCAACTGTGGGCTATGTGGGAATCACACCCACTCTCCAGGAAAAATCACAGACTGCACAAAAGTGCATTCTGCTTACAGCAACGGATGCACTGCAGCCTGACAAGTGTGAATGGATCCTACTTATAAAATGGTGGGAACACAGGCAAAGAATACAATATATCATTCATTTATCATTTATCCCTGTGTTATCAAAGAATACAATAGTTTCACATATGCTGATTGTATGTCAGAACTTGATTTGAGCAAAATTGCAAGAAAGAGCTACTTTCCATTAAGAATCTGTTAAGAATCTGAAGGTACTGTGCCCAGGAGCTCTAACATGGAACAGCAGCCAGAATAAGAGCATACCCACACAAGGTGGATAGCCTGTTTTCTTTAGAGCACTCTGAGATACAGTTCAGTAATGAAAAAAGTCTCAAGGAAATAATGAGGAAAAGGAATGAAATGAATGCTTGGTAACAACCAATGGGATAAACCTAGAGGAGAGCTTCTGTAGAAATCAGTTCCGAGTAGCCATGACAATCTAAGATCCTGAAGCATGCATTTTGAGCGTGGGAACCGGGACATTTCTAGCACAGTTAACTTTTCATTCCATACAGTGGATTAGGGTCGGTGGATGGTGCAAAAAAAGTTAGTACAATAAGTACTTATTCCAAACGAAATAGACAAGAGATCCTTCTACACCTGCTTCTTATCCAGCCTTTCAAACAACAAACGTGCCACAATCCTCTGTGAATCAAGATTCCATAACCTTTGTACTTAAAGAGACCCGGAACTGAAAATAAAAAGTCAAAATAACCATACACAGGTCATACTCCTCAATCTCTTTCTCCTCTCCTGCATTCCATTTGTCCACTGTGATCAATGGAATTCTCTGTCCTCCATTTTAAAAATGGCCATTACCCCATAACAGCTTCCTGGTCCACATACTGTTAGACTGTAATATCACCCACTTGAGATATAGGGAAACATGGATATTACCTTGCACATTCAGTTGTAACTGACAGCGTGTAGTAAAGTCTTCGGGGCCCCCTTGTAGACGTATTAGATGCTTGCAATGCAGTAAGTCAAGCGATAATGGAGAGGTCTCCATGCAACCTTTACATGTCAGCAGGATCAGCAGTCAAGCAATGATTAGCAAAGCATGTAGCGAAGCAGGAAGATACGCCTCTAAACACCCCTCATTACATGCATGGCTAGTATTACCATAAGCATACCCGACTATGCAAGTCTCTGGACCAGCGCTCGCCGGGACTTACGTGTCCTAGTACGTATCTATGGCGTGTAGCTTTTAGGGCGGGTACTGCCGGTGCTGTGGCCATTAGCAATGCCGGGTTCCCAGCATGCCCTTGCCGGTATTATTTCAGGTGCTGTATTGCGGTCTTTTTTCGGTCGGGAAGCGGGTGGAGGCACTGGAGATCAGCCAGTCACATGACAACAGCCCACGTGACGTGTTTCACCCGCATCTGGGTTTCCTCAGACATGACGTCACAAGTCTTCCCCTTCCTCTTATACGTGCATGGATGGGGGATTGTAGACGTAGTTAGAGTAAATTAAAAACAGGCACGATTTCACCTTAATCTACCTCTGGATGCAAAGGGGGGGGGGGGGGGAGGTGATACAGGGGGACTGAATATGGCACAAGGAAACAAAAGGAGGTACAGGGAGACAAAAGGAAGCACAAAGGAGGACAAAAAGAGGCACAAACACCAGTGGGGGTGTGGCCTAATTTGGGAGGTTTGGCTTCATTCAGGAAAATGCTTAGTTGAAGATGTGGCTTAATCAGGGGCATGGTGCCCTGCAGGACCAATGGCACTCCAGGCAGTGGCCTGGAATGCCTTTGCCTAAAAACACCTCTGTACTTAAGACAAATTGGGCAGACACAAGGTTTCTAAAATACAACACGGTTTACTCCATTATTATTCAAACACAATAGTTCCGTATCTCATTACAACAGTAATTGTGGAGAGAAAAAACTGACCAGCCTAGACAGACATCCTCAGCCAAGTGTTTCTGTGAAGAAGGTGTCTGCATAAGGCACTCTAGTTAAAACATCTGCAGATTTACCGTCACTCTGCACAATGATCCACAAACCCTTGTAGTAGGACTATGGTGACCTTTCAGGACAAGTCATCAGACACCTAAAACAAATCTCTTTTCACTTACCGTATTCATCAAGAATTTTATGACATTAAGATGATTTTGAGCTAATTCCAGAAACCTGTTACTTCCAACTCTCTCCATGTTATTTTTTTTTCTTTTTACACGTATATATTTCTAGATGTATTACACATTCTTTTTATTTGTGTATAAAATCATTTCTACCAAAAAAATGCAATATCAAAGTCATATTTATTACCTCCAGAATTCTCTTTAAGGACTCAACATAATTTTTCTCACTTTCCACTATTGAACCAAGAATATACCGCCTCACAACCTAAAAAACAAAATATTAACGTTAACAATATAGCAGAATGAACAGCCTTTACACATGAGACACCAGCTGTTTTGCATACTTATAGTTATTCTACACTTTGACATGATGCCATTGTCATACATTGGTGTGCACTGTGCATCTGCTAAGCGTTACGCTACACTGGATTCGATGTAAACCAGCCCTTAGAAATGTCTATAATAAACTACTGTATACAACTGAAAGCCAGTCTGACTATTGACATTAAATATTGCAGGGATAAATTTAAATAAATGATTTATAAGGACT